>NC_133618.1:625295968-625535968 GCF_048593235.1 Sminthopsis crassicaudata
AGTCAGTGGAATTGATAGAGATAATGGTTGTTTAGTAGGGTCTTAACAGTTCTCTAGATGTATTTACTACTTATTGGAGTTCACAACTTTAAGAGAGCATATATAAGCTAGGCACCTCAACCAGGATGCACTTCGGGAGATGCAGAGCCAGGATTCAGTCGAGGAGCACTCTCGGAGGCAGAGTCAGATTCATCCTATTTTCCACCTTTGTGCTAGCTTGAGGCTCAAGTGAGGGAGATAAGATTTTGGAAGAAACAATGAAGGATTTGGACTTTAACTCCTGGCTGCATTTGAGGTGATTATTGAACTGAACTGAAACTAAGGCTGCTCCCAGAAGCCCCCCAGGAAATCTGCTCACATATATATATATATATATATATATATATATATATATAGAGAGAGAGAGAGAGAGAGAGAGAGAGAGAGACAGAGAGAGAGAGAGACAGAGAGAGAGAGAGACAGAGAGACAGAGAGACAGAGAGACAGAGACAGAGAGAGAGAGAGAGACAGAGACAGAGAGAGAGAGAGACAGAGAGACAGAGAGACAGAGAGACAGAGAGAGAGACAGACAGAGAGAAACAGAGAGAGAGAGAGAGAGAGAGAGAGAGAGAGAGAGAGAGAGAGAGAGAGAGAGAGAGAAACTCCATTCCAGAGAGGTAGAGTCACCTTCTTCCAGAAAGGTACATATACTTATATAGAAGGTAAATCTAGGTAAAAGGAGTTGAAATATTAAAATATATGAGAATACAGTTTCACTCAGTCAAAAAAAAAAAAACACATTAATTAAGCACACATTCTTTGCCAGTCAGTAACTTTCAGTAACGAGTCCTTGACAAATAACTATGTGCTTGATAAGCTGATGTCAGCTTTCTTATAATTTCATCCTTTATGCCTAAATCATGAATCCATTTTGATCTTAATCTTGGTATGTGGTGTTAGGTGTGGGTCAATGCCTAGTTTCTGCCGTACTAGTTTCCCATTTTCCCAGCAGTTTTTGTCAAATAGTGAGTTCTTATCCCAAAAGCTGGTCTTTGAGTTTATCAATTACCAAATTGCTATAGTTATTGTGATGTCAGCATTCTTTTAAACAATTTACTTATATATTTTTGTTTGGAGACATCAGTTTTCCCAATAAAATTTTTGAGCCTTCCTCCTGAAAGCCTTCCTTTGAATTCGTTTTGAGTCTTCCAAAAGCTGAGCAAGATTGCCCAACATAGTGATTATACTTCCATGTGATTTTTCACTTACATACTTTGTTATTTTTTAATTAAAAGAATACGTGCATTCAACCATTCTGGAAAGCAATTTAGAATTATGCCCAAAATTGTATATACCTTTTGACCCAGCAATACCACTATTAAGTCTATATCTTGATCTTGAAAAGATCAAAGAAAAAAAGAAAATATCCCATATGTATAAAAATATTATAGCAGCTCTTTTTGTGGTGGCAAAGAATTGGAAAATAAGGGGATGGTCATTAATGGGGAATGGCTGAACAAGTTGTGGTATGTGATTGTGATAGAATATTATTATGCCATAAGAAATAATAAGCTGGTTAGTTTCAGAAAAATAATGGAAGACATATGAATTGATACAAAATGAAGTGAGTAAAACCAGAAGAACTTTGTACACAGTAACAGAAATATTGTACAATAATTAATGGTGAATGACTTAGCTACTCTAATCAATACAAGACAATTCTTAAGGACTTTGGATGAAAAATGCTATAAACATCCAAAAAAAATTGATAGAATTCACATTCAGATCAAAGTATACTTTAAAATTTTTATTTTTCTACGAGTTTTTTTAATCTGTATTTTCTTTTGCAACATGGCTAATCTGGAAATATGTTTTTCATAACTCTATATGTATTATCTATATCAAATTGTTTTCCTTCTCAAAGATGGGAGGTGGGAAGAGAGGGAGAGAAATTTTGGAACTCAAAATTTTAAACACAGATGTAAAAAAATTTTTTTAAGTAATTGATAAATCTTTAATGAAATAAAATATATTTGGGAGAAAAGAGGATATGTATTTTAACTTTAATAATTTGAAACCAGACTTATTTGAGTTTTGTTGCAATTATTTACACTATTGTGATCATCCTATAAACTGTTTTGATTCTGGGATTTTTTCCCTGTAAGAGTAAACCTAAGTTTTTCTGGAATTCTTCATGGTTATCATTTCTTATGTTTTATATCAGGAAATATTCACACTTATGGGTTGACTTCCCTAGGGTACAAGGTAATCTGTGGGTCCATACACCTAAAACTAAAACTCATAACCTTCCCCTACCTCCTGATCCCAATTGCTATGATTCTTCTTAATAGTTAACCAGTAGAAACACATAGCTCAAAATTCAGGTATTTATTTCATATTGTAAAAATAACAGTACAAGACGTTTCCCCTATAAACTTGGTAGAAAGATGTACATTCAGGAAAGACGTAGCCAAGGCTACTCCTGACTACATCACAAGGCTATAGTGGGAATGAAACGAGGTAATATTTGTAAAGCACTTGTCACAACTCCTGGCACATAATAACTGTTTAATGAATGCTTATTCCCTTCCCTTCCTTTCCCTTCTGGCACTACATTGTCCCAATCTTCTTTCTCTATTTGTGGTATCCCTATGCTGTTCTCCATTTGGTGTGATGTCTCTACTGGACAGGTAGGTTTCTTGAGCTCTCTCTCTGAACTTTGACTTCTCCTTGAGAGAACTAATTCTTTTCTCTGCTGCCAAGAATCACACTTTCTCAAAGCTACCTCCTGCTTCAACTTTCTTTCGGGCCTATTCCTTGATGCATGTGGTATCTCTTATTAGGAGAGTAGCTCCCCTGCAAAGAACAATGAATGAGTAAGAAAGGACAGAAGAAGGGCCTCTCTCCCCTCCTTCCTCCCATCAGTTGTCTTTGCTGGCAGTGGTTAGGCCCTAAACAAGTAATTATAACATGCCTTCTGTATGTCAGGAATGTGCTAAGTGCTAAGGTCTTCTATCTTTAAACCTTAAGTAAAGATTCTTAATTTTTTTTTAATGTCACATACCAGTCTGCAAGAATGTGGACTGCTCCTTAGAATAAAATTTAAATGTTATTTTATTTTTCCAAATACATGCAAAGATAGTTTTCAACATTCACCTTCTCAAAACCTTGTGCTCCAAATTTTTCTCTCTCTCTTTCCCTCTTCCCCCTCCCCAATCTGATAAATATTTGATAAATGTGTGCAGTTCTTCTTAAGATATTTTCATTTTCATCATGTTGAGAAAAAAAAATTGGGTCAAAAGGGAAAAAAAGAGAAAGAAAACAAAACAAGCAAACATTAACATTAAAAAGTGAAAATATTATGCTTTGATACACACAGAATAATATTTTAAATAAATAGTCACACATAGTTGAGAATTACAAAGGAAACCATTTATTGAAATATAGAATTATTTTTAAAATCAATGGCTTGGTTTAAAAATCTCTACTAGTAGGTGTTTGCATTCTAAGGACATGTCTGATTGCCAATAGCTAGCAGCATTCTAATTTTATACAACTTTACAATCAACATATTGTTGTCACTGTTACCTTCTCCCTTACAACTGGTTTTGGAAAAAGTAAACTGATCATGGGTCACCTGATTAACTATCTGCACAGCAAGTATAATATAATAATATTCTATTACATTAAAGTGTGACAATTTTTTCATTAGGCTTCTAGTTTTTTGCTCTTAAAAATTATGTCAGTAGGAATATTTTTATACATTTAAGGCCTTTCTCTGTGGTATAAACTCAAGAATAGTATTGCTGGATCAGATGAATTGAATAATTTAGTAACTTTCATACATAATTCCAACTTATTTTTCAAAACTGTTGGACCAATTCACAGTTCCACTAGCAGTGAATTAGAGTATCTGTCTTCTTTATAATTTAGTGATCTCTAAAAGATTGTGAAGAATAGAAAATATGACTTTTTTATGAGACTAGAAAAGAACAAATGTCAAAATGTTCAAAAAGGGGAAATGAAAAGAGACTGAAAACTATAGACCAATGATCTTGACTTCTCTTTCTGGCAAAATCCTATGACAGATGACAAGGTGACTCCTTGTCAGCATTTAGAAAGGGAAGCAACGATCAGCAAATGCCAAAATGACTTCATTAGGAAGGGGTCATGTGAAACTAAACTCATTTCCTTTTTTTTTTTTTTTTGAGAAAGTAATTTGACTAGCCCTCTACCTGAAACAATATCGAGCAAGGCATAAAACAGGGGAAGTTTATTTGCCAAAGGTGTTTACCGCTGTCAGGGGAATACCAAAAATGTAGGGTACTTAGGTTTGGGTGGCCTTGCTCCAGATTTCTTGACATTGTATGAGTGCCAACGAAGCACTTAGGCTGTACAAAGGCTAGCTTTTGTTCTTGCTTCATGACTGGTTCAACTAGAAAGGAGAAAATTTGGGACAGGCAACACTTGAATCTCACTTTCTTCCGAGCTGGTTCTAAAAGGAAGATTTTGCATGTACATACACAATCTACCTTTTTAGACCCAAAAAATGTACCATACCCATCAGGGAAATAGAAGGGAAAGGGGTTAAGAGAAAGGGTGGGAAAACTAAGAAAGGCAATGGTCAAAAGCAAAACAAACTCTTGAGGAGGGAACAATTTAAAAAAGAGAAGCATAAGTACATGATGGGTTTACTTCTTTTTCTTATAAATTGTTTTATCAAAATTTTTCTACTATTTCTCCTGAACATTTTTTGGTAATATGGTAAAATATACTCTTTAGTCCCATTATGAATCTCTCTGTTGCCATTTGGATGCCCTACAAATTAAAAGCCTTTGAAGATAATGAGATTCCATGACTCAATCATATAGCACCATTGAAAGAATATTGGTAAAATAATGGGTCGTTGTTTCAAGGAGAAGCTTGGGGAGGTCTTTAAAATCATAGTGTAATTTCCTAAAGATTATCCAGTCCACTTTCTTTCTCCCTCCAATTCTGGGGACTATTCATTGTCCATTGTCTACACACACACCCACACCCACACATATATATGCTAATGGACAAGCACTATCCAACTGCATATCACAATTTGGGACATAGGATTGCTATGAAGATCAAATGAGATGACATTTGTAAAAAGTATTGAACTAGCACATAATAAATGCTATGTGTTTTTATTCCATCCATTTGTTTTTCCTTTATGAATAGTTAGGGCAAACTTTTTTTTTTCTTCTTTTTCTGAGGCTGGGGTTAAGTGACTTGCCCAGGGTCACACAGCTAGGAAGTGTTAAGTGTCTGAGACTAGATTTGAACTCGGGTCCTCCTGACTTCAGGGCTGGTGCTCTATCCACTGCGCCACCCAGCTGTAAGGCAAACTCTTGAGTCATTCTGCATCACATTTAGGAAGCTTTTCTGTTATCTGGGGCTTGATGCAATTATCATGATGCTATCTATAAACAGAAACATCTGAAGAACCTCACGGACTAGAAGAAACCCCTCTCCCATTTGGGTTTTGCTGGATTCCTTCTGTGGCAATGATGAACATGTCTCCTTGTTTTCTGTTTTGCTCAATGTTTCTAATTAGAAAGTTGTCCATGAAAGTGACTTCCCTTATTTTCTTCTGCCAGTGGATCTATATGATCGTAATGTGTTTGTGTTGGTGGAAAGCCTTCAAGATAGCATTGCTCTGTGGATTAAAATGCTTTTATACAGTTCAACAGGTACAACAAGATCTTGTATTTTCTGTGTTTGGCCAATTTTATGACCTTGTTCTTCTGTGGAATAGTAGTATTCAGTGAAAGCCTATCCAATTCCTTCTCATATTTTCATTCAGTATGCTTTCTAAATGTGTGTAGATTATTTTATAACTACTTGAGAAAATGGAAAAGCAGGCACAATTTGATAATTATAGCTGCATTCTCAATCATTTTTTAAGAATAGTATTAACAACTCGCCCTCCTCCTACCCCTCTCCCAAGACTTGAGTTTCTCTCATTGAGCAATCTTGAAAATCAAAAACTCATTGCCCTAAAGAGATGTCACTTCCAGCATGTACCTCCTCTCTTCTTGAAAAAAATATTCAGGATATATAGATAGATGGTAGTAGGGATCACCCATCACAGGTGCCTTATGCCTACTTATACAGGACAAGATCACTGTGGTCAGTCAGGTAACACCATGTGTAGCAATGAATAAGGAAGAAGGACTAAAGTGAGAAAGAAATTCAAGAGGGTTATACCTTAAGACTTAGCAGATAAAAACCAGTCCTTTCCAATTTGGAAAATTGGAAATTTGCCCAAAGGGTTATAAAACTATGTATCGCCTTTGACCCAGCAATACCCCTACTAGAAAGAGATCATAAAAATTCAAAAGGACTCACACATACAAAAATATTTTTGTGGTGGTAAAGAATTGGAAATTGAGCGAATGCCTGTCATTTGGGGAATGGCAGAACAAATTATGGTATATGAATGTAATGGAACACTATGGTTCTATAAGAAATGATGAATAGTCAGATTTCAGAAAAACCTGGAAAGACTTATATGAGCTGATGCTGAATGAAGTGAGCAGAACCTGGAGAATAATATACATAGTAACAGCAACATTGGGTGATGATCAGCTTTGATAGATTTAGTTCTTCTCAGCAATACAATGATCTAAAACAATTCCAAAAGACTCATGAAGGAAAATGCGATCCACATCCAGAAAAAGAGATGTGGAGTCTGAAAACTATGCTGTTTTCACTTTGGGTTTTTTTCTTTCTTGTGGCTTGTCCTTTTGTTCAGATTCTTCTTTCACAATATGACTAATGTGGAAATATGTTTAATATGACTGTACATTTATAACTTATAACAAATTGCTTGCCATCTTGAGGAGGGGGAAGAGGAGAGAAAGAGGAAGAAAAAAATTTGGAACTCAAAATCTTATAAAAATGAATGCTGAAAACTATCTTTACATGTAATTGGGGGGGAAATACTATCATGTGAGGGGGGAAGCCCAACAAATCATTCCTCTCTTTCTAATGCCCTCAGGCTTCTGAGTCACAACAGAATTAGGCTAGTGTTTGGACTTTCCAGGGAGAGTCCATTGCCTGGTGTCTCCCCTGCCTGGTGTTTGTTCCACAGCAGGTGTTAGATAAATACCTTCTTATTCTAGAATTCATTGATTCCCAATTTCTATCACTTACCCAACAACAAACACATAAATTGAGATTAGCAATCACTAATACAGTTCCTATATTATTAAAGTAACCAGTGACAAAAGAATAAGCAAAATTACAGTGGGGGAAAAGGGAACTGCTGTGTCATGTGTTGAGTAGACACATCAATTGCTACAAGAACCAGGGCTTTCCTCCATTAACTGATTCCATCCAGACAGAAGAAAGGGACCATAAATTCTGAAGGAGTGTTGCAATTAAGGGCGGCTTCCCTCTTTCTGGCTCAGAGTACAGGAAGAGAAATTTGTGTTTAGGGCAGTACCCAACTTGGTTTGCTATATTCAGCAGCCACACTCAATTGTGCCTTGTCTCAGCTATGTTGTTCACTGGGCTGATTGCCACCAGGCTAGCAATAGCTACATTTTTCAGAGTTTTTGAAGGGGAGAAGAGACGAGCAAATCCTACTCTGAGAAAGTCCACATGGTCTCATGATGGAGGTGAACTAATTTTCCACCTTTGGGTCACAGCTTCCTCCTCTTCTTCCCTCTCCTCCTCCTCCTCCCTTTTCAGAACCTGTGAACAATCCCAGAAATCTTCACATGGTCAATAAACTCAGTGGCCAACAGAATCCTGGAAAAGTGGCTAAATCTCTGTAGTAATCCTTTGTTCAGGATTCCAACGCATTCCAATGCAGGGTTATATATCCTTATATATCCATATATTTCTATGCCATCCACAGACTTTTGGTCTTTCTGTGTCTCTGTCTTTTTGTCTCTATCTCTCTCTCCTTTTCTTTTCCTTCATTTCTTTCTTTCTTTCTTTCTTTCTTTCTTTCTTTCTTTCTTTCTTTCTTTCTTTCTTTCTTTCTTTCTTTCTTTCTTTCTTTCTTTCTTTCCTTTCTTTCTTTCTTTCTTTCTTTCTTTCTTTCTTTCTTTCTTTCTTTCTTTCTTTCTTTCTTTCTTTCTTTCTTTCTTTCTTTCTTTCTTTCTTTCTTTCTTTCTTTCTTTCTTTCTTTCTTTCTTTCTTTCTTTCTTTCTTTCTTTCTTTCTTTCTTTCTTTCTTTCTTTCTTTCTTTCTTTCTCATCCTGGGTAACCCTTATCTGCATCTTCCTGTAAACTGTCCATGTCCTAGAATCATTCCTCTCTACCTTTTGATACTGTGTTGATAGGAAGAGAGCATGCAGTTGACCACTGCTTATCACTCTCATGACATCAACTCATCTCATATTTCTCTCTCGGGATGTATGGCCCACAGAATTGGGGTGTGTGTGTGTGTGTGTGTGTTTGATATACACATGTGTTTTTGTACAAATTGATTCAGAACTGAATAAGAAGAAGACAGTAGACTGGATTGCATTTGGAAATACTCATTGCCTTTAATGACCTCAAACTTCTCTATAAATCAGAGGTCTCTCTCTTTATAACTGTAATATTCTTCCAAGGATTCAGCATGATTGTGTCATAAAATACTAGTTTCTAAATAGTTAAAATTGGAGGCTACTAAAAACCAGGATGGGTTACAATGTATGAACAATTAAGATTTCTGTAGAAGAAGTGGTATAAATCTATACTGGTCCGTTAATGATGTCTGAGTGCCTAGAATGAAAAAAAAATTCTTTTCTGGGTGCCACATTCTAGGAAAAATGAATGATGTTATTATGTTGTGTTTTTTTTTTCTGGAGGTAATCTTTTCCCTTGCCACCCTCTCCATTTATAGCCAGTCTTTTTCTCATATTCCTCAACTCAAATAATCTGTTTCTCAATGACCTTTCTATCATGTAGACACAGCAGCTTAGCTGAAGCAGCAGAGTGTCCTAAGGGAGAGACAGGACAGGGTGTGTTCTAAGTGGGTTAAACTACTACCCTCATGTCAAATACCACCTTCCTTAGATCAGTATGGAGCTAGCCCAGAGTACAAAGCTGAGGAACCCTGGGAACTGCAGCGTCTCTCAGTCCACTCTTCCTCATTCCAGCCCTGGTGTCTACAGCCATCTCTAAGGGAGCAAATCTTTCGGAGAGGAGGCTTACTATCCTTACCACCAATTACAACTGCTGACCCATTACAAACAATAAGCAGGTAATCTCCAAAGCCTCAGAAATAACAGTATTATTCAGATGATCAATCCTGCTGCCAGGTAACCTAGTCCCTGCAGCCATGAACCAGGGGAGCAAATCTTAGGGAGATGCGACTTGTCGATTCTCTCTTCAGAAGCCGCAGCCCTGCCTGCTCAGTAATCACAGCTACTAAAATACTGGAAAAAAAATTCTCTCCACCAAAGTCCTTTGATAATTATACAATGTCAAAAAAACATATAATTGAATTAATGGAAATAACACGAAAGAAGATGCAGTCCCATCTGTTTGCTTCTGTCCGATAAGCCTTTCTATCTCACTTGCAGCTGAAGCCTCCTATGTGTGTTCTCTCTCTTGAGGATGTGTGATGCTGAAAGGCAGGCAATGTCTTGCTTTTCTACTTGAATCTCCAGAGCTTACTATAGTGCTTTCCATATAGCAAATCAAAGTTTGATAACTGCTTTTTCATTCATTCATTTATGTATTCATGCATTTGTTCACTCATTCCTTTGATGTCATGTCATCACTAAGCAATTTCTCTTCCTATGAGGTTCCTGTCACCTCTCCATATCACCTGTGGATGATTGTGATTATCTACCAGGTTATCACCCTTCTCTTAAGTACTTAGTCTTCCTCTTTCCTCCTATCCCAGCTCTTGTCCTTATTCTTTGTGACTTTGACATACATGAATCTTCACCAACCTCTTCACCTGCAGTGGCTTCTATCTCCATTAGGCCTAATCTACTTACATCTTATACCTCAGTAGAATGCTCACATTTGTATAGGATTTAAGGTTTGCAACGTTTTTTTACATGTTATATCACCAGAACTCCATCCTTGAGGAACACAGTATCCCATCTCTCCATTTTTATTTTTGTCTCATCTAAAGCTATTCGTCTTTACCCATGTATTCCAGATTTTCCATCTGTCCCTGTTCTTCCACTTCATCACTGTACCTCCACCCCCTCCCCATCCCCTCATTGTAGTCACATTTTCCTCTCTTCACAGTCTTGACCCTAGCCTCTAGTCAAACCAACCTGTTTACTATACTCTGAACCCAATGTTTCATCTTTCACCTTGGTACAGTTTTTCCCCCTTGCTTGTAATGCCCTTTCTTTAGTTCCATCTCTTAGAATTCTAAAATTCCTTACCATGTAAGGTTCTTGAAGACAGAAACTTTCTTTTCCTTCTTTATTTCCTTCCTCCCTTTATTTCCTTCCTTCTTTCTCTCTCTTTTTTTCTTCCTTCCTTCCTTTCTCTTTTTCTTTCTTTCTTTCTTTCTTTCTTTCTTTCTTTCTTTCTTTCTTTCTTTCTTTCTTTCTTTCTTTCTTTCTTTCTTTCTTTCTTTCTTTCTTCCTTCTTTTCTTTCTTTCTTTCTTTCTTTCTTTCTTTCTTTCTTTCTTTCTTTCTTTCTTTCTTTCTTTCTTTCTTTCTTTCTTTCTTTCTTTCTTTCTTTCTTTCTTTCTTTCTTCCTTCCTTTCTTCCTTCCTTCCTTTCTTTCTTTCTTTCTTTCTTTCTTTCTTTCTTTCTTTCTTTCTTTCTTTCTTTCTTTCTTTCTTTCTTTCCTTCTTTCTTTCTTTCTTTCTTTCTTTCTCTCTCTCTCTCTCTCTTTCTTTCTTTCTTTCTTTCTTTCTTTCTTTCTTTCTTTCTTTCTTTCTTTCTTTCTTTCTTTCTTTCTTTCTTTCTTTCTTTCTTTCTTTCTTTCTTTCTTCCTTTCTTCCTTCCTTCCTTCCTTCCTTCCTTCCTTCCTTCCTTCCTTCCTTCCTTCCTTCCTTCCTTCCTTCCTTCCTTCCTTCCTTCCTTCCTTCCTTCCTTCTTTCTTTTCCTCCTTCCTTCTCTCTCTCCCTCCCTCCCTCCCTCTCCTCATACTCAGACCTAGAAATCACTTGGGAAATTCCCTTGTGGACCAAACTTCTGTCAACTCTTCCTCTGTCTGTTAAATATAAATTGAATTATGAGTGAGTGTTTGGTTATGATTATTGTTATTGAAGATATATTTGTAAATGTTACTAAAATGGTTGGTTGCTTCACAGCCTGGATTAAACTCCTCAGAAGTTGGGCTGAGAATTCAACTGAGATTCTTCAAAGGATCCAATTCAAAGATAGATTCTCTTTTGTATTTGCCTTCTCTGGCTCCCAGCAGTGCCCCCCTTTAAAACTCTTATGGTTTTTTGGAGACTTTCATTTTTTACTTTATATTCTCAGTAGCTAATATACTGCCTTGCTTATAGTAAGTATGCTTGTAAGTCTTTGTTCAATGGAAATAGCTTGACCTTGTTCAACATCTTTCTTCTTTGATCTCTGATCAGATCTTGGCAGAAACCTCTTTTGCAAAGGAAGGTTCTTTTTAGGGTCTCAGTGATTTCTCGAAATCACCAGTACACATGATCTCCTTCCCCTTATGGGTTCTATTGTGTTTTACTGTCAGGAAACAAATTTTTTCCACCATAGCTGGCAGAACCCTGAGCACCACTGTAAATCTTCAAACTTCTGCAGAGCTAACAATGCCCTAGGGAACACTTGTGGACTTGAAGGAAGTCAATGAGTAGCTCCGGAAGCAGGGTGGAGTTGGCAGCTTTATGTTCTCATGGTGCTACAAGTTCCTCAGATCCTTTTGCCAGATGATCAGAAGTTTTTCCATGGATTCTCACTTGTTTTAAAATTTTTGTCTAGACTTGAGATTTCATTAACTCCAGATGTAGGAATTCTCTCCACTGATACATGTCAGCAACTTTTTGTAATTTGTAGTCCTGATGAGCTGCTTTGAGGGGTTGAGATATTTGGCCCAAGGTCACAGAGTCACTATGTGTCATAGGCCAGCCCTCAACCCAGACCTTCTTGATTCCAAGGCTGGTCCTTTATCATCATATCAGTTGCTTTTCTTCTGGCCAAATAGGATTTTTTTTTTTTTTTAATTGGAAGCAATCTGGGTTAAGAATCTCATGGCAATTAAGTGGCTGAATTGAGATTTGAATTCAGGTCCTCCTCACTTCAGGACCAGTGCTCTACCTACTGTTACCCCCATAAAGAAATTCTTATTGGATCTCAGCTGAAATAATTCCCCACAGCTTTGGCAAGTGCAGTCTTTATTATGTCCCACCTGGTGGGACAGTCTACCACACACCTATTTTATGGGAGAACTCCCTTTATTGGACGACTTGGAGAGGTTTCTCCCAAGAGGTTTTGTTTTGTTTTGTTTTGACACTGCTCTTCCCTTTCAATTTGAAGTGGTCACCCTCCGGATTTGCCAGCTTCAATGGGGCAAAGAACCATGGTGAATAGTTAGCTCTGTCCAGATCTTGAATCATGACTTGACATGGAATACTCCTGCTCTGATTGGTTGGTTTTTTAAAAGGGATTAGCTGCAATTATCTGCAATAGATTGGCATGAGTGGAAGCAATCACAAACTATCTTTTTTTCATCTAGCAAAATGGCTAACTTGAGTTCCACTTACAGCTGTTAATACTTTCAGTATAGACCTATCCACCTTCAATAAGAGTTCAATTTGTGGTTAAGTGTATTCTATATTTGAGCTCTGAGTGGTGCCCTAGCAACTAACTTGATCCCATTCAATTGGAAAGGTTAGGAGTTAGATATTTATCCAGGTTAAGGTTCTTTACTCTTTTGAGAGGAGTTGGTTCTCAAAGACTGGATGAGAGTCTGTCACCCAGCTCTGCCTTCTGTGAGTGGCTATCTCAACTCATACCAGTCTCAAGGAGGTGGGTAAGGATTTATCCAATCAAGTCGGCTCCCAGCTCCCAACCTATTGGCAAAGCCAGGCCTTTTCCCTGAACTTGCTATATGTATTCTTGACAAATTGAAGTCCCAGGAATGGAGAAAACAGACTCGGGTACTATTTGTAATAGTCTATTCTTCATTTGTAACATATGCAAATAATAATATTACAAGCAACAAAAGAATATATATTTAAAAAATAACATTAGGCAGTATACCCTCCAATATCTTGAGACTCAGCCAACTCAACTCAAGATATGGGGATTTTTAAGGAAGGTTCACTTTACTTTGTATGTATGGTCCCCCACAGCTATGCATCTTGTGCTCAGGTGGAAGAGTATAGGAAACACAATAAAGTCTCTAATATCCTTCTGATAGGACTGGCCTTTTGATGTAAGAACCCTGGACCTCAGATTAGACATCTCATGGCATGGGACATGGCTTTTTGTTGTTGTTGTTGTTCTCTCTTCATCATCCTCTTGCTGATGGGGTCCTTTAAACATCTCTTTGCTAGTTCATTGCTGACCAATGACAGCTATTGGCAAGGACAGGTCAAATTTAGTGACACCTTTCTCTACTTGCCATCTTGCTTCCTCTGCTCTCTAACTATTTCTGACTTTGGGCCTGTTAGCTCAAATTCCAGGAGTATCTAAGTGTTTTATATCCTTTCTGTTTCCTTCAGTTGGCAGCTGAACTCGACATCATCCTTCTCTGTCTCTGACTGATTCTAATTTACAAAGGGGGGAGGGGTCTGAGGAGTGAGAGTTCAGGGAGCTCTGGGTTGGGTTCACTCCTTGCATTCAGACACTGGATACCACTAGAACAAGTCCTTCCACTGATTAGCGTAAGTACCATTGTAGATATGGGGGAGAGGCTCACTGTAGCACATCCTATCTAATCATCTTTTACAGATCAGTCCTTACATTCTGTTCCATGGTCTATATGTTCTGGACCAGCGGTCCTCAAACTATTTAAATAGGGGCCAGTTCATTGTCCCTCAGACTGTGGGAGGCCGGACTAGAGTAAAAACAAAAGTTCACACTCTGTCTCCACCCTCAGCCCATTTACCTTAACCGGGCAGGCCGAAGTTTGAGAACCCCTGTTCTGGACCTTTTGAATTAAACTACTATGCTTCTGGCTGTGGTGAGTCCCAAAATTAATGAACATCGGGGATTGAATAAACTTTGTGGGAGTAAATGTCTTCATGACCCTGCACCTACCTGGTGGTATTTAAAACAACTACTGGGTGGCTACTTTAGTCTGGATCTATGTTCCAAGAGACCAAGCCCCTTTGGATTTGACTAGGGAAGCATTGCAAAAATGCCTAGCCACTCACATTTCTTTCTAGTGGATCTGAGAATTTATTGTCTGGCACTGCATACTGCAATGACTGATGATTATTATCTGGCTGTCTAACACAGAAATCCAATATAATAATAATTATTCAAGGGCATCAAGGGGCACAATGGATAGAGTGCTGGAACTGGAGTCAGGAAAACTCATCATAAATTCAAATCTGGCCTCGGACATTTCCTAGCCATATGACCCTGGGCAGGTCACAAACCCTGTTTGCCTCAGTTTTCTCACCTGAAAAAATGAGCTGGAGAAGGAAATGGAAAACGACTTCAATTTCTCTGCCAAGAAAATCCCCAAAGGGAACAATGTCAAAAGGTTATAAAACTGTGCACATCCTTTGATACAGCAATACCACTACCAGGTCTGTATCCCAAAGAGATTTAAAAAGGACTTTTTTGTTCAAAAATATTTATAGCAGCTCTTTCTTTTCTTTCTTTCTTTCTTTCTTTCTTTCTTTCTTTCTTTCTTTCTTTCTTTCTTTCTTTCTTTCTTTCTTTCTTTCTTTCTTTCTTTCTTTCTTTCCTTTCTTTCCTTCCTTCCTTCCTTCCTTCCTTCCTTCCTTCCTTCCTTCCTTCCTTCCTTCCTTTCTTTCTTTCTTTCTTTCTTTCTTTCTTTCTTTCTTTCTTTCTTTCTTTCTTTCTTTCTTTCTTTCTTTCTTTCTTTCTTTCTTTCTTTCTTTCTTTCTTTCTTTCTTTCTTTCTTTCTTTCTTTCTTTCTTTCTTTCTTTCTTTCTTTCTTTCTTTCTTTCTTTCTTTCTTTCTTGTAGTGGCAAAGAATTGGAAACCGAGGGGATGCCCATCAGTTGGAAAATGGCTGAACAAATAATGGTGTGATTGTATTGGAATACTATTGTCCTATAAGAAAAGAGGAACAGACTTACATGAGTTAATGCAAAGTCAAGTGAGCAGGACCAGGAAATCATTGTATATAATAACATCAATATTGTGAGATGATCAATTGTAAATGACTCAGTTATTCTCAGCAATACAATGATCCAAGACAATTCTAAAGCTCTCCTGACGAGAAATGTTATCCACTTCCAGAGAAAGAACTACAAGTTGAAGCATACTGTTTTTCTTTATTTTTTTCATATTTTTCCTTTTTATCCGTGTTTTCTTTTGCTAAGTGGTTAATGTGGAAATGTTTTACATAATTATATCTGTATAACATCAAATTGCTACTGTCTCAAGGAGGAGAGGAGGTGAGGGAAGGCAGAAGAAAATTTGGAATTCAAAATAAAAAAATGAACATTAAGAATTGTCTTTACTTGTAGTTGGGGGAAAATGAAATGTTATTGAACCCTTCCTCCCCTCCCCCCCCCAAAAACAAAAAACCTCAAATGGCATTACAAAGAGTATTGATTGAAATCACCGAACAGCCATAGTCACACATCAGGGGCAGTTAGAGCTGCCAAAGACAGTTTGTGAGGCATTATCGGAGCCGAAAAACTTGTATGTAACGGGTTTGCCATCTTACCCCTGGGAAGTGCCCAGAGAGATGCCCGGGCTCACATAAATATGTATTATTTGGCTTTTTTTATTTTTAAAAAATATTCTGAACCCCCAATGAAGCAGGCATTTGCAAGATACATGTAGTTGAACAGAATGAGACGGTTTATTTTGTGCAATTTTTTTAATTAAAAAAAAGTTTATGATAAATGAAACCTTCGGCTCTCCAAGTTGTGCTTTTCTGACACGAAGTCATCAGGAAGTCCGGAGTTCAAATCCCTGCTTCCGACCCTTAATGACCGGGTGATCTTGGGCCGGTCTGTTAATGTCTCTGACTCAGTTTCCTCGGTAAAAATGGAGACGATAACGATACCCAGCCCTCGCTTGTGAGGTTCAGATATTGTACAGTGTGAAGGGGATGAAGCTGATCTTGGTGGGGACGAGGGGGAGGGGGAGGATGATGACGTAATGGAGACTAGGCAGGTGGAGGCTTGACAGCCCCTTCCCAGCCCCTCCCGCGCCCCACCCTACGAGCGGAATGGGACGCGGCATGCGGGGCTCAGCGGAAGGGAGTTCCAGTGGGGGGGGGGGCTGTGTTTAAATCCTGGCTCTGCGGGAGAAAAGTGAGGAGGATCCGCTTTTAAGTTTCCTTTGCATGACGTAATGCTCAAAGAAGGTGATATCTGTGGATTGCTCGGGCACCGGTTAGGCACTTAAAGCTTCACCTTCCCCCACCCCCTCATTAGGAACTTTTTCCCCGTCACTATCCACAAGAAATCACGCCCCATCATGGATTTGCCGCGCCCACCAATTTTTGAGTTGAAAATGCACGCGCCCCACCCCCAACTCCCGTGGGCGCAGGCGCAGGCGCAGGCCGGGGAAGACAAGGGCGCGCCCGAGGCTTCGAGAAGTCGGGAACAGAGAGCAAAGGTAGAAAGTGCACGTAATCCAAGGAGCGCGCGGAAGGAGCAAGTTTGAGAAGACTCAGCCGCCGTAGGGAGCGCCGCTGCGCAGTCCCAGCTCGCGTCCCTCCGAGCCCCGGAGGGCGAGGGAGGCGGGAAGTGGGCGGGGGGAGGCGACAGGGCCACGCCCCCTCCACCTGACCCCGCCTCCTCGCTCTCCTTCTTCCCCCTACGGCTGCGGGTTTGGGGAGGGGCCGCGGGCGCGGGCACGGTCACACCCAGCGCGCCTCCGCCGCTGTCGCTACCCCTGCCGCGCCCGGGAAGCGCTACGCCGCCTCCCTCTTCCCTCTGAGCTTCGCTGTGCACATCTCGCTCCTGCAGCCATGTCCGCCGCGGACGAAGCCGACGGGCTGGGGGTGGTCCGACCGCACTATGGCTGTAAGTCTCGGGATCGGGCAGGGGCGGGAGGGCGCGTCCGGGGGCGGGCGACCCTTCGCGTTCCGGCCGGCCCGAGGCGAAGGCGGCTCTGGGCCGGGTTCCTCCTGGGGCCGCGCCGCGCCGACCCGGAAGGGCAGGGCGCTCCCGCTGTCCTGGCCGCGGGTCCCGGCCCCCTCCCCGATCCCCCTCGGGGCCGTCGGCCCCACCCGGGGAGGGGCCGCTCTGACACTTCCGTCTGTCAGACGGGGCCGGAATGGCCAGGCTGGGGGTTAGGAGGAGAGGGCTAGTCTGGACCCCCCCCCCCCCCGCAGTCAGGTCTGGGTCCTCTCTAGCCTTGCACCCATCCTCCGGTGGAGAAAACTGAGGCCCCGGAGGCCGAAAGCAGCGTGGCCGGGGTCACCCGCGTCCTTGGCGGCTCGGGTCCTTCAGCCCCACGCGAGGCTGCGCGAGGGGCTGTGGAGATGATCCTTCCCAGCCCCCAAACTGGAGCTTTAGGACCCCGGAAAGTCCCTGGGGAGGGGGGAGGGGGGAGGGGACGGGGACGTGGACGACGTCTGAACTCCGCCGAAAGCAGAGCTTGAAGGGCAGGGGCAACGGTGCATGAACTAATTGTTTAAACTTTCTTGGTGAATGTTTCAGTGCGCTCATTCTCTTTGTAACTTCGTGAGCGTTTAAACAGTTTAGAGCAGGGTGCCCATCGGTAGTCCTTGAGCCCGAAAGAATAAGAACCCCCTCGCTAGGAGCGAGGGGAGGCTCAGGGGGCGAGCTGACACCAGCTTGGACTCCTGGAGTTGGGAGCTGGGCGTCCCGGTGTGGGGAAGAGAAGCGGGGAGTCCGGGGCTGCCCGTCCCAGCCGCACTTCTGCCGGGGGTGGGAGCCTGCTGGTCACTTCTCCTGGGCTGCTTTTCGCAAACAATGAGACACTGTTACTGACGACCCCTACCTTAGATCGTTGGGAAAGGCTTGAAGATAAAGAAAACGTGATCGATTTCTCTTTTCACATTTTCCCTTCTCACGTCATCACTTGAGGAATAACAAAGCCGGGGAAAGGAGTTCAGCACAACTAGCCAGTATATTGAGAGAGTCTTATGTTATATGCAGTATTTTGAACTATTATTCCATCCCATCCCCCTTTTTTATGCAAAGGAGGGGAGGGCTTCTCAAAGGTACCCTTCCTTCTCCTGCATTCAAGCTGGATTCTAAAGCGTACCAAGCCTTCCAGGGGCAAACTTTCTTTTCACCAGATTCTTGAAAATAATGAAATGGAGGGGGAAGGGAAGAAACTTGCTTCCTTATTCAATCTGTCAAGTAATTCTCCCCTAGGCTTCTACGGAGGAAAAGGGAGACCCAACCTAGTTCCCTTTTTTTTTTTTTTTTTTTTTTTTTTGAAAGAGGCCATCCCTTTTGATGATGTAAGGGATTTAGTTTCAAGTTATGCACTGGAAATAAGATCTTCATATATTAGACTAATTTCCATAAAAGTTCATCTATACCAGTAAAATGCAAAGTCAAATGTGTGCCTCTGTTACTATATTTTGACAAAAATAATAAAAATAATATAGGTGGGGCCCAAAGTTCTTGATGAATAAGGTCTTTATGTTATACCTGGCAACACTTGGTGCCAAGGGGAGTGGGAAGTTACCGAGCTGAGGCAGAGCCAGCTAATCTGGATTTCTTACATCTCGTAGGAAAGCTGCAGATGTCCATATTTATGTAATTTCTCTTATTTTGCAGCTGTCTTGGATAATGAAAGGCTTACTGCAGAGGAGATGGATGAACGGAGACGTCAGAATGTGGCTTATGAGTATCTCTGTCACTTAGAGGAAGCAAAGAGGTAAGGAAAAGGTGGTTGGCAACAAATTAGGACGAGGAACTTGGTTTGTGATGAACTTCTCGAGTGTGTGCCTGTGGTTGGTAGTGGAGGGGATGAGCTTGGGTTTAGTTTGAAGAAACCTCACAGATCATTTTTAGTTCAGGCTCCCTCTTCTTACAGGATGTCTCTCTAACTAGAGAGGGGCAGAATTAGGGCTATTGCTATATTGAGATCTGTGCTTTTCAATACTTAACCATACTTCATTCCCACTAGAATATTTTCATTTATCCATTCTTCCCAGCTGTTTTTCTTCAGTGTTTTAAGAACAGTGATTGTTTTTGTTTTCTTTTGGGAAGAATATTTTTCATTATTGAAATTATTAGATTATCAGCCATTCTGATTTAAATTATGCAGGTTTACATGATATAGGAGTGACCAGTTAGAATTATTCTCATCACAGTTCTCCAAATAATAACTTCATTTGCAAATAAATACCTTAGAACATTTTCTTTTTTATCAGGAACTTAGACTTCTGTCGAGGTTTTGAACTTATAACCTAAGATCCTGGCCCTTTTTCTATGAAGTTCATTTTGTATGGTACATAGTTCTTCAGAGGTTTACTCTTCATATTGAGCTACTTAGAAAAATATTTCTTATTGCTTACCTATAAATGATCATCTCTGTCACTACTTGTGAACAATACACTTTAATGCACAAATCCATCCATTTATTAAGAATATTTTAAAGTGCCTACTATTTGCAGGATATAGGGCATACAAAAGTAGATTATGACTTAGCCTCTCTTTCAAATTTGTAATTGAATTGGGGAATGACAACCACAGAAATAATCGTTAGGCAGGAGAAAGAACTAAATTCACAGTGCTATGAGAAATTTGAGGAGGATGAAATCCCTTTTCGTCATTGTAAAACCTTTTAGTGGGTGTGGGTTTGGTGAGGGAAAGCTTCATAATGTAGGAGCAGCTGAATTGGGCATTGGAGAGAGGAATTTCAGAATATTGAAATGGTCTAAGGAGTCTGTTGAGTGTAAAAGAAAGTGTGAGCAAAGCATGAAGACTGGAGATGGCAAGAGAGGAATGGAGAATAGTCTTGTTCAGTTGGGATGGACAGGTTGGACTCAGATTGTGAAAATCCATGATCTGGATTATAGAATTCTTGTAAGCAAAAGAAAACTATTTCAGGTTTTTGATAGAGGAGTAACATTGGCAGAGCTGGGCTTTCCCCTTTAGAATGATCCCATCACCGTTATATACTTGGGAGGGAAGTTCATTCTGGTAGATCTGCTAACCAGCACCAAGGACAGGGTTTTTCTTATTTTGACTTGGTGGTCCAGCCCTTGCCCAGAACTGGGAACTGCTTTGTGAAACAATGCAGAATTGAGAACAGCAGGTCACTCTAGGACTGATTTCTGGAGAGTCTGGGGTTTCCTAGTGCACTGTCTTCTTGAATGAGTCTATATTAATGAACATTTGGAAGTCTTTGGGTAAAAGTTTATAAGACAGCTTACAGTGCTGGTCATTTAAGCAACATTTATTTAAATCAGGCTCTGTGAAAATAACATAGTTACGTTACTGAAAGATTGATTTGTGTGATACCATGTGAAGGTATGGATGAGATAAATTCACTTGTTCATTAATTTCTGTGCTATCAAAAAGTATGGGTGTCCCATAACATTTAAAATAGAAAATACTTCTTTACATAGTGAAGAGTAAATGACTCAAGTATAGTCTTGTAAAGCTGGAAGGGACCTTTGAGATAATTTAACTTATGAGAAAATTGTGGGCCAGAGAAATAAAGAAGCACTTGCCCAAGAAAACTCTTTTAAGTTAATGACAGTTGGGATTGGGATGAAGACTGAAAACATTTTGTTCAGTTCCTCTATTCATGGCAGTCAGAAAGAAGCTTGGGAGAAAACTTCAAAACTCTTAGGCTGGTATCTCGGAGAGAAACTACTGTCTTCTCCCATGAAAACATAACTTGGTACCCTTCCTGGTCAAAGCCAGTATAGATTGCTCTACCCTGTAAATGGGTTGTGTCAATAAAAGCTTCCGGCTCATTTTCTATAGAAACAATATTTTTAATAATAGTTCTTAAAAGTTATATCATTCTTTATGGTTACAAGGCATTTTACACTTATCTTAATTGATTGTTACAATAGCTATATGAGGGAGGCTGAACAAATCCCATTATTCCTATTTTCTAGATGAAGAAGCTGAGACTTTAAGACAGTATATGATCTAACCCAGGGCACATAACTAAGAGCCAGTGTTAGAACCCCCCAGGTCTCCAGGCTGAATTCAAAGAAGCCTGTTTAACTCAATATAACTGAAATTTTTTTTTCAGTGGATAGTTGTAAAAAATTTTATTTATTGTAATACTAGTAATTCTTGTACTAAAGGCTTACTTCCACATCTCATCATGGCTGGAGCTGACGCTGGGTTCTCAAAGGCAAAACTAGTGAGGTATAAGCTCTGGCAGCTCTAGCTGTCTGGAAAAGATTTTAATGTGTTGTAGTGACTTGCTGTCATCTAAAAACCAGCCTAATTAATTTTCGAGAGGTTTAACTCAGAATCTTGGCCATTGGTAAAGAATGTTTTTGGTTTAACAACTTGTGAAGCTATCTAACAGAGGAATGGAGTAATTGAAATCAGCTTTGGTGGAAGAAATACACATAAATGAAATTGTAGAATTTTACTTATCTTGGGTACTGGTGTTAAAGAAGAGCAAGTTTAATTAGAGGACAGTGAAGAAGTAGGTAAAAACTTTTGTAGAGAATCCAGAGGGCATTTCTGGTGTTTACAGGTTGATCATGAGGGTTTGGTAGCATAGGATCATAAAATCATAAGGTATAATGGTAGGGACTACGTTGGGGAGAGTATGTATTCTTAACACTTTAACACTCCCAAATAGGGAGACTGAGGCCTCGAGAAATCAAGTGACTTGTTCAAGTGTCATATTCTTAAAACAAAACTTTTTTACTCCACATTCATTGCCTTCAAATTTAACTTAAAATTTATAATTTTTTTCATGAGAAGTCTTTTGTGAACTGATGGAGTTTATAATGTAAACAGAATCAGGAAGCAATAGCTCCAATAGAGCAAAAAAAAAAAAATACAAATAAAACTTGTTATAATGTTGTATAAACTTGTTATATAATTATAATGACTAGGCAGAAGAGAAAATGCCTTTCCTTCTCTTCTCTTCCTTCCCTCTCTCTCATTTCTTTGCTTTTTTCCCTCTGTCCTTTTCTTTTTTCCAGAAATGGTGGGCACAGTACTTTGTTGCCAAACTGCTAAGTGTGTTGTTTAGTTTTGCTGTACTCTTTTTTTTCCCCTGTTCTTTGTTATAAGAGATAGCTCATTTTTTAGGGGCAAGGAAAGGGATATCTTCTGAGATGAGGGTGGTAGAAAGACAAAAGCTATCAATAAAAATTAAATATTTTAAAACTTTTTCTTTCCTTTAATCAAGGCATGTTACTTACCCCCTTTCTTATGGTTAACATTAGTGATCATTTATTTTGTAAGTGGGACAAAGAGGGATTTTCTTGGGGTAGCTACTTACACCGTTGCTAAAGATAGAGAAAAATGCTTCATCTACTTGAGGGAGAAGGAGGAGATGTTGGGTAATGTAGTTCTCATATATTATTCATGAGGTGACACAGACAGCCCAGCAGCTTGATTTTTTTTTGTACTCACATTGGAGTAGGTGAGGGTAGAGAAGGGAACTGTATTTAATAGGTTTTGGGACATATGGGATGTTAACATTCTGTATATAATGTGCTGTATTAGACTTGACCTAGAATTATATATGTTTCTTGAGTACCTGCCTAGGAATTGGATTTGTATTTCTTTGAAAATCTGTCCTAGTGACTCTTTTATCTCTGGCATGCTGTGATTCTTTAAGATAAGGATACACATGTGCTTATCAGAGTGTTACTGAGAGTACTTCAGTTTTTTCTTGTAGAATTTTTACCTTCTTCTCTGTTTGATTCCTGCTTCTCCATGATAGAGTGCTTTGTGGGTCAACATACTGTCTGGTGGTGTTCTTATATAGTCTGACCCTTGATAAATTCCTCCTTGTTTCAAGTTGAGGCTGCTTCCTGAACTCCCTGACAGGAAGTGTTTGTGCCAGATAGAGTTGGTAAGCAGAGTGAGCCGGTCTGGAGGTGACTCATGAAGGTTGGTGATAGTTTGTTTTGAGTCTTGGTTGCTTAGAAACCATATCTGGTTTGCAAGGTTGTGCCACTTGGAAGAGGGCAGCATGAAGTTTTACCTGGCTATGTCAGGGCTCTTCCACTGTGGCTTCTGCTTTGTAAAAGCCCCTCTGGTGGTGTTAATCTGTGGTTTTGCAGAATGCAAATTCAGGAAACTTTTCAAAAAACATAAATGAAGAATTTGTTTCATGGTTTGTTTTGAGGAAGAAAAATTAATTTTCTTAATTTTGGCATTCATTGTACTTTTAGGGATACTAAAAGCTGGTGATAATTTACCTTGTGCTATTTGACAGTAGCCTAACTAACTTATTTATACATTTTATCTCTGATTTATATTACCAAGAAGAAGCAAAAAACTATAGAATATTTATGTTTGTACCTTGTCTTCAAGGCTAGCAAATTACTATATGGTTTTGTTGATTTTTGTCCACAAGGCTATAGCTAATTAATATTTTTTCCAAGTTAAGCACTTTTGACTTGATAGTAACCGTTGATAATAGCTGTTGGAAGTTTTCTTTATATAGGGTGTCATTTGAGACTCAGCAGCTCCGTGAGGAAGGACCTACTTACAGTTATTCCCTTGGTTTCACTGAGAGAGAAATAGCTATTCAAAGAACCATGTGACTTATACAAATGTTGATTGACAAGGCTTATTTTGTCCAAGGTGGGATTGGGAATTAAGCCTTCCTGCCTCCCAGCTGGGTCCCCTAGCCACTTCACTATACGGTTGTGAGTTCTTAAAAGAGTATTGCTGGAGAACTGGCTTTGAAGAAACGCTCTACTCTTTTCCTAGCCTTATTTTATCAGTTCATCAAAACTCCCCTAGTTCTACCAGATCTTTGAGCCTTTCTTTAGCAAACCCTCTCTACAAGGATGTCTTCTTTCTCTTTTTTTCTCAGTCATACCATATGATCCCATGAGAGTATGAATAGGTTTTATGAGTTAACTTCTTGGTCTGGAGTTCATACAGCTCCAGTTTTTAGTGGTGGAAAAGTTATTGAAATGCAGCATTCTTGTTTATTTCCACCATATTATGCTTTTTAAAATACTTTTTCCTAGCTTAAAAAGGCCAAGGTCTCCCATTTCATTCAGGGCTATCTCCAGTCTTCTTGATCTATATTTTATTCCTGCACCTAGTTGGTTCTGAAGGGGAAAGTGAGGCAGGTGACCTTGCACAGCCCTCCCTCACTTCAATCCAATTCACTTGTGTGTCATGGAGTTACTTCCCACTTCCCTGATGTCAAGAACGAAGGACAAACAACAATAACCCTATGTTGTATTCATTTTTGACTTGTTTTTCCCCCTAATTTATCACAAAGAGAGTTTGGTCTCCCGAATCAAATTGTAAGCTTCTTAGGGACACTGATGACTTTTTTTTTTTTTTTTAATGCCCTAAAGTGCCTAACAGCTAAGCATAAACAAAGCATAAAGGTGCTCAATTAAAACTTAATAAATTGTTCAAGTTTATTGGCTGGTAAAAGATTATGGAGGAGTGGTGGCTATAGGAACTGTAGTACAAAGACAGGTTGTTTTTGTTTTGTATAGAATTTTGACAGGCAGGCAGAACCCCATCCCCCCCACCCCATTACAGAATACAGAATGAGAGTTGGAAGGGATTGTAAAGATCATCTTGTCTCTGAATGAGAATTCTCTCTTAGGTCATATCAAGTGGATTATCCAGTATTTTCTTGAAAACTTTGTTTGGAGGGGACCTAATACATCCTAAGGCAACCCATTCCGTTTTGGACAGTTCTAATGACAGATTTTTTTTCTTACATCAGACTTGTATTGGCCTCTTTGCCCTCTGTGGCTAATCAAAACATATTTAAACCCTTTTTGACATGAATGCAATTCAGATGCTCGAAAAATCATGGATTCCCTGAATCTTCTCATTCTCAGTTCCTAATCTGGTTCTGAGATGTATTTGAGGGGTTAAGCTCTTTTCTGATCTCACTCCTCCTGTTCAACAAGTATCTCTCTGGAAGTGACTGGAGTGGTTGCTTTTTCTGTGGCAGGTAAGCAGGGGCCCCTAATTGCTTTTCATCAGAATAGTCTGAGTTTTTTTTGGCTCCTCTTTCTTCTCCAGCAGAAAGATGCTTCTCCAGCTTCTTGTTCTTTGTTAACTGGTGACCTCATACAGACGGGAGTGGCAATTTGGATGGGAAATTGTTGGATCATGTGGCAAAGAATGATATTTTGGGGGCTGTGGGTGGAGGAAAAGCCTTGTCTAAAGGCCTCTATTTCTCCTTTACTCTGAATACCTTCCTGTTGAGTCACTGGAAAGAGTAACTAAAAGCAGGAGTGATGGAGAGAGGCAACTGCCAACCAAGAGTTTGGCTTTTTTTCTATGGCAGATGTTTGGGTCCTGAGAAAGCTCAAGTCCTTTCACAAGCGTTGTGGAGCTTGATGTAGAAGTTGATATTATTGTGATATGTATTGTTCTTAAGGTAAAGAGAGTTGTCAGCAACTTAAGAGGTTATTAACTTTGATGAAGTAAAAGGGCTCTTATCAAGTTCTATATGGGAAATAACTAGGCAAGGAAAGGTCTTGTGGAAAATTAGAGAAGAAAAATGGAAAAGAGAAAAAACACATGGCATGTTAATTTGAAAGATGGAAAAGTAGTATTAAAATCTAAACCTACAAATTAAATTGATCAATATATATAGCTGTTACATATAAAGACTTAAAGGACTAGGGGGACGCTTGAAATAGACCCTATATGCCATTGCATAGTTTCTGTGAGGAAAACATTTTATAAATATTGATGTACTGCCTCCATTAGAAGCAATTACAATTGCCTCAAAAAATGAGAATGATCATCCTGAAGTTTTCTGAGTAGATCCTTGATTTTAGGTATCAGTGACAGGTTTTTCTGGCCTCTGTTTTTGCCTTGTAGCAGAAGGCATTTTCTATCATGAATCTCTTGGAATTGACTTGGATCATTGTATTTCTGAGAAGAGCTAAGTTAATGATTGATTATCACACAATGTGGCTGTTGCTATGCATAGTGTTCAGGTTCTGCTCACTGCTCAGCATCAGTTTATGGAGAGCTTTCCAGGTTTTTCTTAAATCTGCCTTCTCATCGTTTCTTACAGCACGGTAGTATTATTATATTTATATACAACAACTTGTTTAGCCATTTATACCAAGTCTTTGACACTACAAAAAGTGCTGCTATAAATATTTTTGAACATGTAGATAGATACTTTTCCTTTTTTTAATAGTTCCTTGGGATACAAACCTAGTGGTGGTATTGATGGGTCAAACATAGTTTGATTGTCCTTTGGACATAATTCCAAATTGCTCTCCAGAATAGTGGATCATTTCACAACTCTACTAACAGTGCAAGTGTTCAATTTTCCCACATCTTCTTCAACATTTATCATTTTCATTTGCTTTCATATTAGCCATTCTGATAGGTATAAGATGATAACTCAGAGTTGTTTTAATTTGTATTTTTTTTTAATTAATAGTGATTTATAGGATTTTTTTATATGATTATAGATAGCTTTAAGTTCATTTGAAAACTTCCTCTCTCTCTCTCTCTCTCTCTCTCTCTCTCTCTCTCTCTCTCTCTCTCTCTCTCTCTCTCTCTCTCTCTCTCTCACACACACACACACACCCACCCACCCACCGACCACTTGGGCTCAGGTTAATTGATCTGGTCTGGAAGAAAATAAATAATAAATAAATAGAATGCTTAAGTTCCTAAAGGTATCCTAAAGCAAAATATAAACAATTTGTTCTTGGGTAACATAATTTCTTCTTCTCTCCTTTAGTGTAATTGTATGTAGATAATTGAGAATTGACTCTGTGTTGATAACTTTTCTGTTCTTAATCTAAAATAATTTTTTTTACAATAAAGTTCAGCCATGTTTCTTTTTTGAAAGTGCATTATTGAGTAATTTTTTTTTTTTGGTAGATGACTTTTTCAGTTTGCTTTCTGTCTCTTGTAAGATTTGAAAATCAAGAAATAATAATTGAACACCTATTAATGCTCATCCTTATCGGTAGTTGGGGGGAGCAGCATAAACACTAACATAGAGAGTAATGAATTTGAACTGTGTTTGTAGTGAAAGATTCTTAAGAGAAAAAAGAGCTATAAACCCATATCTGTCTTTATATGGGGCCATGTTAAGGAGAAGGAAGTAGGGGAGGAGTCAACAAAGCAGGCAGAAGAACGCTAGAAGGAGGAAGAAGCAATATTAGTGCAGTGTGTTGAAAGTTGGAAGAGTGCTTCAAGAAGGAAAAGATCCGGTGTGAGAAGTCACAGAGATACCCGTGAAGATCTGAACCAATAAAAGACTATTGTATTTGATTAAAGGAGGCCATTTAGTGACTGAGAAGAGAGCTCCTTCAGGAGATGGAAACCAGATTGGAGGAGTTTTGAAGTAGGGATGGAGAATGAGGGGGTGAAGGCTTTTGTTAGAGAAATTTCTCATTGAAGGGAAGGAGAGAAATAAAATGGTAATTAGAAACAGCAAAGCCAAGAATTTTCAAGATAGAAGAAACCTAAGTATATTTCAATAGAAAAGGGAAGGAGCCCCTAGAAATAGAAGATATTAGAAAAAAGAGAGGTGCTAGTGAAAGAAGTTCCAGATTTCAGGTGAATCGGAACAGAAATGTAATGTTAATAGAGCATCAATATTGTATATAATAGAGATGAATTTTTTAAACAAGACAGTTCTGTGGTCAAGAGGCTTTCATTCAGGGACAGATGTGAAAGCATGCACACAAAAATGTTATTAAGCAGAAGATGATTATGATATAGGAGCTAAGGCTGGGTGCAAGTGGGCATGATTTTGACAGGCAGGAGTATGAGAGAAGCTGGTATAGAGATAACAGGATGATGCAAACTTTGAATAGGTTTATAAATGCCAGCTGCATTCATCATTATCATTATCATTTGTTCTGGCAAGCAGACATTGCTGGATCATAGGGTGTGTGAAGGGAAGTAATGGAAGATAAGATCTTCCAGATAAGGTAGAATGGGACTGATTATGAATGTTAGGAAAGCTTTTGAGGACAGAGATGTTATATTCAGTATTATATTTTATTTAATTATTTTACTCTAGTGGAGTGTACAATTTGCATGGAGGAGGTGGTAGGAAGATCATTTAAGAGGATTTTCTGATGAACAAATGAGGATCTTAATTAAGGTAGTAAGCAGTGGAGATGAAAAGAAGAGGACCTCACTAGACAGAGACATAATGCCAGTGATGCAGAAATATCAAAGAAAGCCTGAGAAGAGGCCACTGTATTTGTCTTGGGATTCGTACAGAGTGAGGAAGTAAGAAATGTAAGAAGTAGTTTGGGCAATTAAAGGAAGAGGAAACTAACATGACATAAAAGGAAGTTTTGTTTTAGGATGTGGATTACTTGAAAATGTTTGTGGCATTCCTTCATTTGCTCTGCAAAAGTTTATTCATGTGCACTGGGGAGATAGAGGCAAAGTAGGAGTCAGGAGGAAAGCGAAATGGTATAAAAGAGGAGATAACTGATAATAATCTGTTTAAAAAGCACTCTCTTCATAACAATCCTGTGAGGTAGGTAATGCAAATATTATTATCCTTATCTTACAGATAGGGAAGCTTTCTACATAGAGAGGGTTAATGATCCATAGTCACACAACTAGTAATTATTTTTTACTTTATTTTTTCTCAGTTAACATGCAAATAACAATTTTAACATGTTTTAAAAACTTTTTTGAGTTCCAAATTCTTTCCCTCCCCCCTTCTTGAGAAAGTAAGCAATTTGAAATGGATAATACATGTATAGTCATGCAGAACATATATTAGCCATATTGTAAAAGAAAATACAAATAAAAACCCAAAAATAATAAAGTAAAAAAATATGCTTTGATATGTATTCATATGCCATCAGTTCTTTCTCTGGAGGTGGATACCGTTTTTTGTCATAAGTCCTTTGGAATTGTTTTGGAACATTGTATTGCTGTGAATACTTCGTCATTCACATTGATCATTGATAGTCTTGCTGTTACTGTGTATAGTGTTTGGATTCTGCTCATTTCAGTTTGCCATCAGTTCATGTAAGTATTTCCTGAAAGCATCCTACTTGACATTTCTTATAGCACAAAACTATTCCATTACAATTTATTTAGCCATTTTCCAATTGATGGGCATTTCCTCAGTTTCCAATTCTTTGCCATCACAAAAAGAACTGTTCTAAATATTTGTGATTTTTTTCTTTTTCTTTTTCTTTGATTTCTTTGGGATAAAGCCTAGGAATGAGGGGTATTTCTGGGTCAAAAAGTAGGCATGGTTTTATAGCCCTAAGGGCACAATTCCAAATTGCTTTATAGAATAGTTGGATCAGTTCACAACTTCATCAGCTGCATTAGAGTCTCTATTTTTTCACATGTCCTCCAACATTTGTCATTTCCTTTTTCTGTCATATTGGCCAATCTGATAGGTGCATGGTAGTACCTTAGAGTTGTTTTAATTTGCATTTCTCTAATCAGTAGTGATTTAGAGCATTTTTCCTCTATAAGACTTTAGATAGCTTTGATTTCTTAATCTGAAAACTGTCTGTTTATATCCTTGGATTATTTATCAATTGGGAAGTGACTTTTATTCTTACAAATTTGACTCTATTCTCCATATATTTGAGAAATGAGGCTTTTAACAGAAAAACTTGCTGTAAAATTTTCCTTTCAGTTTCCTGCTTCTCTTCTAATCTTGGCTGAATTGATTTTTTTATCCACTAACTTGTTATTATTGAGGCAAGATTTGAACTCAGCCTTTTTGAATCCAAGTTGTGTTTTTTCTCCTGTATTCTAATTGAAAGGAAGAGTGCTAACTTTGACAAAGGAGAGGAGGAAAGGATAAATTACAGAATCTGATAACCTATACTTGTAGCTTGGTTTAGTATAAAAGTACTAGACTTGGAATCAGGAAATCTGCAATTATAAAATTAAAAAAAATTTAAGTTGGAAGGGAAGCCATTTATACCAACCAGCATTTGAAAATAAAATTCTCATTACTAGTTACACATCTAGTGGTCCCAACCTTTGCCTAAAGAGATCTTGAAGCAGTCTATTCCATTTTGAACTGAAATTCTATATTTGATTTTCATCATTTCATCTTGGGCAAATGACAGCTTCCTTTTGTTACAACTTTTTCATTTCAAAAATGGAAATTGAAAAATTAATATTTATATATTAATGTTCATTAGGGAGTGGCAATACTCTGCATCATAGAATTCCTATAAAATGCATTTTCTTATTTTTACAAATAATTTATATTATATTGGAATTAATTGTTCTTTGAATTCTTGATAGAATTTTCTTGTAAATTTATTTCATCTAGTCTTTTTTTTTCCTTTAGTAATTCATTTATGGATAATTGTTTCTTTTCTGGAATTTGTGTTTAGATCATCTATTTCATGTTCTTCTGAGTTTCTTAGTATTTTTTTTTTAAACATTCATTCATTTCACCTAAATTGTCAGCTTTGTTGGCATATATTTGGTTAAAAGAGTTTCTTTTATTTCATGTTCAGATTGTTGTGAATTCTTTTTAATTCTTGATGCTGACAGTTTGGTTTTCCTCTCTTCAAAAAAGAAAAAAAAAAGCTTTATCTTACTCATTTAAAAAAGTGTCTAGCTCCTAGTTTTATCAATTCACTGGGGTTTTGCTTTTTACTTTTAGTTCTGCTAGTCTGGCCTTTTGATTTTTAGAATTTCTCATTTAGTGTTGGGATTTTGTTTTGTTTTGTTTTTTAAATTTAATTTAATTGCATGACCAATTTTCTCTCTTATTGATAAAAGCTTTTAGAGATAATAAATTTTCTCCTGCAGACTATTTTGACTATATCCCAAAAATTTTGGTCATTTTCTTTTGTTTTCATGACTTGTTCTTTCACTCACCAATTCTTGAGGATTCCATTATTTAGATTACAATAAATTTTAATCCTCCTTCAAGGCCCTTTACAGAATGTAATTTTTATTGCATTGTGATAAGTAAAGAATGTATTTAATATTTTTGCTTTTCTCCATTTGTTTGTGAGGTTTTTTTAATGTTCTGATGTGTAGGCTTATACTTCCTTATAAAGATATAATCCTTTCTGTTTCTATTCAGTAATCACCAGAGAGCTATCATATTTTATTTAATTCAATCATATTATTGTAATAATTACCTATTATGTATACACATTTTTAGCATCTTTCTGATTTTTTTTTAACATCCTGAGATTTGAAAAGGGATTCATTGAGTGTCTATTATTCCTTTGTTTGATTAACTTTTCCTTTATTTACATGCTGTTTTTTGGTACATATTTACATTGTAGTCCTTTCTAGTATCATTTCCCAAGTTATGATTGTATATCCTATTTTTGTTTATATTTCTGATTGTGAATTGTGTATTTTCCCTCATTTTATCCCTTTGTACTTTTTTTCTCTCATTGCTCCCAATCTTTGTTTTTATAAAGGTGGTGGTGAAAGTGGAATGTGTTTAATTGAAACAATTTCTTTTCCTGTTTTGTTCTCCTGCCCATTTTCTTTCTCATTCCATTAACGCTTCCCTTTAATAGCTCCTTTACACTTTACCTTTTCGTGTTGGAATGAGATTGTTTCACTTATGGTTCCTCAGTGGTTTTTTTCCCCTCTTAATGTCTCCATCTTTTTCCTATTCCTACCTATTAATCTATTGAGTTTAAATAGATTTTGACACCAAATTTTTTATATGTATGTGTGAGTTTATCATTTTTCCTGTTCATATGAAAATGGAGTTCATGTAGTGCATATTCCTCCACTCCTTCCTTTATGTTTTTATATGCTTCATCTTGTGTGTATGTAAGATAGAGGGGAAGGGAAAAACATTTAAGTGCCTACTACGAGCCAGGCAATTTGCTAAGTGTTTTACAAATATTTCCCATGTTTGATCCTCACAACAGGCCTGGGAAGTGAGTGCTGATATTTTACAACCATTTTACAGTTGAGGAAATTGAGACCAATAAAGGTTAAGTGATCTGTCATATTTAGTAATAAGTACCTAAGGCTAGATTTCAACTCATATTGTTTGGTCTCCAGGCCTGAGGCTCTATCCACTGTACCACTTAATTAGCTAACTAATAAGTTCTTCCTTTTCCTTTCTTTCCTAGTGTATTTCTTTTCCCCTTCCTTTCCTTTTTTCTTCTTAAAACAATCAGAACAGAACAAACACATACCAGGCCTTCTTTTTACCTTATTTAGCTCCTTCTAGGATCTTTGAAGACCTAAAAAATCATAGAACTTTGAAGGGGCATTTGTTTCTTCTCCCCTTATTAGATTGTGAGTCTTTCTTATAATGTTCTACAAGAGACCTTCTAGATGCTTAAATGTTTTTACTTTGCTAGTTTTTTCTTCACTCTATGTCTCCATTTCAGAGCTTCTGCTTAGGTTTGTTTTCTGTATCAAGAGTACTTGGAAATCTTTTATTCTATTAAAGGTCTTTCTGGCCTCTAGAATTTAGTCTCAGTTTTGTAGGTATACCAGAAGTTAGTTGTCACCATTTCTTGCTGTGACCCTGACGAGCTCAACTGGATGTCTACTTCACCAGTAGCAGCCCCCATTTAGATCCCATGGGGTCATTCCCTTGTTGCCTTGGTCTTTTTTCCTTCCATGACTGAGCTGAGTTCTTTCTTGGGTTCTGATTATTTAGGTTCTGACAGGGTTGAGCATAGGCTGTCTGCATTTTGATCTGCCATATGTGCTGTTCTGGTGTGTTTCTGGGCTTTGGATTTGACCTTGGCACTGGCTTGGCCCAATCTCCAGTCTGGCTTTGGGGTGCTTGAGTGCTGTCCCTCTTCCTTGTCTTTGTTTAGAGTCCCTAGGCTTTAAAAGTCCTGACCTGGAATGAGATGCTCAGTCAAGCTTCTCTTGGATATTCTCTTGTTAGGATTCCTTCTGAAGTATTTTTAGCTTTCTGCAGGGATGCTTGGAAGAGCAGTGAATTCCTCTCAAAAGCTGGGGGCGGGGTGTTTTTCTCTAAAACACAGATTGAAATGCTTGTCATCTTATCTTCCCAACAGCTATATGATATTGGCAGTGAAGGCATTAATAATCCCATTTTGTAATGATGAAATTGGGTGAGAAAGGTGAGGTGTCTTGGCCTGGGTCACTCAACCAGGAAATGAGATTGAAACCTAAGTCTTGTGAAAACCTCAAAGCTTCATGTAAATGGGAGTTATTGCTAACAAATGCCAACTAGCTAAATTGCTAACAAAACAACCCAAATCATAATCCCTCCTATCATAACAAAGATGCTAATAATAATTTCTCCTATGATATTGTATCCCTAACCAAAGGGCCTCCAGCCTCAGCTTAAAGACCTCAGACAGGGAGCCTATTTGCTTTTGTATTGCTCCAATCTTTGGGAAGCTATCTTATATCACATCTAAATTTTCCTCTGTTGTCTTTACTCATTGCTTTGTCCATTGGTGCCAGGTATTAGACAGACCAGTGTCTTCCGTCAGTCTTCTCTTAAGGTAAATATCCTCAGTATCTGTGGATATAGAAAATAAAGAAATTTTTGAGAGAAAGAAATATTTCTTGATTGTCCAGAATTAGAGATTCAGTTAAGGACTGAAGAAGAATAGAAAAGGCTTGACCTAGCTTAGAAATATATTCAATAATCAACTGATGAGTAAAATAATTGATATGTTGTGAGGGCTTAGCTGAAGTCCTTGGGTGAAACTTAGTGGAACCAATTGATGGCTTTCTTTTTTTAATCAATTAGATAGTAAGTAGCATAGAAGTAGAAAAAGTAGATGTTGGACTTTATCCAGAGTTGGTATTAACATTGGAAGAGGGAGCAAGGAGGAGGTTGGAAGGGAATATTCCAATAAAGGAAATTTAGGGTGCTGCTGATTCTATCCTTGAAATGGCTGTTCATGGGGCAGCTAGGTGGCGCAGTGGATAGAGCACCAGCCTTTGAGTTCAGGAGGACCCGAGTTCAAATGTGGTCTGAGACACTTAACACTTCTTAGCTGTGTGACCCTGAGCAAGTCACTTAACCCCAGCCTGGGGCGGGGAGAGAAATAGCTATTCATGAAGTGTAGGCTGAATGGGGGGATGAATAAATCCTGAAGCACAGTGAGAGAAGAGGAAAGAATCAAGTTTATAGGAGCATAGATTTAGAGTTGAAAAGGACCTTTGTTTTTAATTCTTCATTTTACATATCAGGAAATGTAGGCATGAGGAGGTAAATGACTTGCCCAGAATCACACAGCTAGTGAACGTCTTGAGGCAGGTTTTGAATCTAGGTCTTTCTGATGAGATTAAACCAAGGCAGGACAATCCTAAAACTTAAATAGATGAAACTACACAGTGGACAAGGGACAGACATGAAATAGAACAGATTTGCCAACATTTCTATAATAAGCTGTTCTTATCATTGATAGAACTATCACATTTGGTTTTTACAAAGTATAGTACCTAATGTGAAGAATTGAAAGTGACATTTAAGAAGATAATCAAGAAGGACCTGACCAAATACATTAAAAAAAAAAAAAAAAGAAATTGATATTAGAGGTAAGAAGGTTTTAAAATCATCCAGGGACCAATTTTTAAGATCTCTTATAGAGAGGAAGATTTCCTAAGTAATGAAAAAGATTACATGATAATGTCACTGAGAATGGTTGTTTGAAAGACTTGTGAATGCTAAGTTGCAACAAATTTCCAATAACAATTTGAATATAAGAAGTTATGCAGTAGATAATATTGAGGAAGTGGATGTTAAGAAAAGGAGGTGTGCCAGTCAGGTATTGTGAATAAGGGTTAATTAGTGGACCAACAGCCTTTGTGTTACCCTGGCATTTATAGGAACCAGAGAAATATATTTAACATGAAGTGGATCTTCTATAGAGGATTTATACAAGGATGTGGATATTTGAGTGCTGTCTGTTTGTAGGGTGAGAGGCATCAGGGATAGTGAATAGAGGCAGAACCTGAAGTCAGGAAGGTCTTCAAATCCTGATTATGTGAGGTGCAAGTCCTCCAGGTGACTCTCTGAGTGGCTGATGGTTTACTATTGCGCATCAGTGGAGGGAGTTTCCCCATATGATAGTCTTCATTTTCATGGAATCACAGGCTTCTTCTAAAATGTGCTAGGTGACACAGATACAGAGACAATTGAAACAGTCAACTGTTCTCAAAGAGCTTACATTCTACAGGTGATATTTAAGTGATAATATGTGGAAATAGTACAAGATAATTTTAAGAAGGGAGAGGATGAGAGCAGCTGAGGGGGCATCAAGGGATTCCATAAAAGAGTTAGTACTTGGTCTGAGTCTTAAGGAATGCCAGGGATTCTGAGAGGCAGAGGTAAGGATAGAGAGTATTCCAGGCCTGAAGGAGAGCCTCTCTTATTTGCATTTAGGGGGAGAGGAATGGAATGTTGAGTAGCCAGTTTGCCTGGAACAGAGTACATGAAGGGAAATAATGTGAAATAAGGCTGAAAAAGGAGGTACAATACCTTGGTCTTGGAAAGAACAAAACAAAACAAAAAAAAAAAGACTAGCTAGTCAAGATAAATAAAGCATTAATTAAGAAAGTACTTTGCTTGCCTTGAAACCCCAACCCCCTATTCAGATAAACTGAATCATCAGCTACTGGAAGAACTGGTGTTTGGGATTGCTGAACTACTCTCAGAGATTTATGAAAAATTATGAAGAATAAGAGAGATCAAAGGACAAAGCAAAAATTGTCCAATTTTTTTTTTTTAAAGAATAAGTGAATGAATTTACGATGTGCTCGACCAATGAGCTTTGATTCCTAGTAAAATTCTAGAATATATTTTTAAAGAAATAGTGAGTGAACATCTAGAAAAGTAAATGGTGATCACAAAGGTCCAGCATGGGTTTACCAAAACCGGGTCATATTAGACTTAGCCTTGCTTTTTTGATTGGGTTGAAAAGCTTGATAGATCAGTTTACTTCACTTTTTAGCAAAGCATTTGATGTAATTTGTCGGGCTGTTTTTATGAAAGAGATAAGAAGGTGTGGATTAGATACTAGTACGGTTAGATTTGAAACTGTTAAGTAGATAAAACTGAAGAATAATCATTAATGTTGATTTCAGCATAGAAGGAAGTTTTTAGTGGACAGTCCAGTAGATTTATGATTGACTCTTGTGCTACTCAACATTTTTTAGCAATGGTTTGGATAGAGCCATAAATAACAGATTTGCATATGAGAGAACAATAACTGCACTAGATGACAAACCAGTTTGGGCCAAATGAAACAAGATAAAATTCAATAGGAATAAATTCTTATTATTAGTGAAGTTGGTTATAAAATAGGGAGCATGGTTATTCAGTAGGCTTTCTGAAAAAAGATCTGGATTTGGGGGATTTTAAGCTCCATGTAAATTAATAAGCCCCAGAATCTAATGTAATCTTGTACTCCATTGAAAAGCTTGGTTTTCTGGGATTAAGGAGATAATAGTTTGCTCTACCCTAAACCTTACCATCTTTAGCAAGAATCTTAATAAGCTAGAGAGAGGAGAGTATACAGAATTGTGAAGGACTTGGAGTTTATGACATTGAGGATTGATTGAAGGAACTGTAGGTGTTTAATCTGGAAAAGCAAATTCTCAGTGATATATTCCAAGTATTTAAAGGGTGTCTTAATCCCAAAAGGCAGAATTAGAAGAGGGCTTGCAGTTGCAAAGAGGCAAATACAGGCTTGATAAAAGGAATGATTTCTTAATAATTAGAACTATCCAGAAATGGGATGGGCTGCTTTGGAAGGTAGCTCTTTGGGAAAAGATTCAATGGCTTTTTATGCGAAAAGGGCTTTTTTTTTCCCCCTGGTGTAGATTGAACCACAGTTCCTTTCTTGCTTAGAAATTCAGTGACCTTGCAGGGTGAGATGGTATTTTCAATGATGATTAGGTGTTTCTTCCCATTCTTTCTTATAGTGAATTTTATCACTTGAACTTATACATGTTGGAAGATATGGAAAGTACTAGCTTCCGTCATCTGCCTGTTAGTGTGATTTGAATCAGCTTACCCTGTAGCCATGAGAGTTTCTTCATCATTTTTGAGCAATAATTTGGAAGAAATCAGTGTGCTTGAAGAGGAGAGTGCCTCTTGGGTAAGTGATGGCCTCTTGCAGGTGTCACAGAGAAAGAACATTAAGATTGGGTCACTCTGTCCAAACCTGGAATCCATAACAGGGAACTGCCTTGAAGCTGGAGTTCCTTGGTGGAGCTTTTGTGAAGCTAGAGTATAATAGTGGCTGTAGGAAATAGCTCTTGGAGAGGAAGTCCCCAATTTGGGGCTGTCACCAAAGGTGAAATATCAGAACTCTGGATGAAGCCTGTGTGAAGTAAGAGAAGGTTGGGTTTTGGTTTTGCCTCTGCCCCCTGCTCAAGAGCAGTGCTTGTGGATAGTTGTTCAAGGGATACCTGCAGGAAGGAGCTATGCTAGGAGTGCTTTCTGGGAATAGCAGGGAAAAGACTCTATGGAGATGAGAAGTGACTTTGGATCTTGGGAGAGACAGTTGCTTTGAAAGCTCTCTGCTTTCTAAGGAGTCTGGTTTCCATTTGGTTTTCAGTTTAGTAATACCTTCCTCCCTTCTTTTATGAACTATACTTGCAAGGAAAGGTGCTGTCAGAATATGAAGTGTTCATAGCATTATGGGAGATCAGGAAAGGCTTTCTGTAAAAAAGATGGAGTTTTATCTGGGACTTCAAGGAAGTCAGGAGATGGTGATGAAAGGGAGATTTCTAGGTACAGGAGACAGGAGTGAAAATAGAAGGAAGATTTGGAGCTCTTTGTTTGGGGAACAGCAAGGACGCCACTGTCCTTGGATCAGATTCCTGGGGGAAAATGAGGTATAAGAACAGTGGAAAGGGAAGGGAGGGGCTAGTTTGTGAAGGACTTTGGGCACCAAAAAAAGGCATAAGTATAGTGTTAATGTTAGGAAGACCAATGTGATAGCTGAGTGAAGGATGGCCTGCAATGGGGGTAGGCTTGCAGTAGGCCATTGCAGTGGTATAGGTGCGAGGGGGAGTGGCCTTTCTTGTAGTCACTGGGAACTCTAAATGTGTTATTGATGCCTTATTTCTCCCATTCCTGACACTTCCCAGTATTGCTGTGCAGAGAGCCCTTTCTTCACAAGGAGCTAACTGAGAAGAGATGTTCACAGCTGTCTGTGCTCATGTAGCTCTAGAAGAGGCCTCAGAAATCAGCTACTCCAATTCTCTCATTTTACAGTTAGGAAAATAGAGGGCTCAGAGGTGAAAGATTAGCCCGAAATGCCAGGCTCTAAGGGACAGTGCAGATGCTGCTGGCCAGCCTTTCCATCCAAGGCAGGGAAATGTGGCTCCTCTGGCCTCCCCTCCAACAGGAGCCTCTGTCTCTCCTCTGTGTCTTCCTAAATACTTTGCCCTGATTTTGTTTTTAGGCTGCTCTTTATATTCTGTCTTCCACTGCTATATTTTCTTGTGACTGTTTCCAGGGCTGCTTCTGAGCTACTTGCTGCCTTTGTATACAGTTGTCTGGGTGTGAGCCTTAGAGGTCTCTGGCATGTCTTAGGTTTCGAAATCATGAATTTTATGACTGATCTAACTGTGGGCGGGTGTGTCTGCCCATGCGCTAGGTTAGTTCTTTACTGTTGCTAATCATTAGAAGTGTCTAATCTTGGATAATGAGGCCCAGACCTTTTTTTTTTTTTTTTTTTTTTTTTTTTTTAAGGTTATGACACTTTCTGGGGGAGTATATTCTTTGGTTATATTAAATCTTCCTGGCTAGGAAAATTATTTCCTGCCTTAAAACAAATTAAGCTTTGTAAAAATACGGTGTATAAGTTAAAAGAGACAAAATTGCAGTTTAGAGAAATAGGACTCCAGGTATTATTTTTTTAAGTATAGGGAGAAAGCAGGGGCTTTTTTTTTTTTTTTTTTTTAATCTTGAAAGAATGAGATCCAGTATATAAATGAGAATGATGTAAGCTGGCCTAGGATGAAATGGGAGGGTTGTTCAGAGTATTGACCTGGGTGTGGATTAAACATGTGTGTGTGTGTGTGTGTGTGTGTGTGTGTGTGTGTGTGTGTGTGTGTGTGTGTGTGCATGTGCATGTGTGTGTGTGTGCGCGCACGTGCATGCATGTGTGTGAGCAGCTTTAGGAAGATTGTAGTATTCTTATCCTGGGAAGAGTTTACTAGTTAAGCTACAACATTCTTATGTAGGCTAGCTAGGAGGCAGGGAGAGAATTTGGCCTGATGAAAATAAATTTTTTTAGAGGAAGGAGAAATATTCAAATGACAAGAGAAAGGGATGTGGAAGTGTCAAGAAATGTTATCTTTCAAAAAGGGGGACACTTCCAGGAGCTCACTTGTTAAAACCATAGTAGTTAAGGAGCTCTGAACTGGGCTTTTGATAGTACTGCCAATCAGTTGTCATTCACCAGGCACTTTGCTCAGTGCTGGTGATAGAAAGAAAGACAGTCCTTCCCCCATTTCTCTTTGCTCTCCTTCCTCCTCCCAACCTTCCAGTCATCCAACAGAAATCTGTCAGATTATGAGCTCCTTGAGAACTGGGCCTGGAATTGTTTCTGTCTCTGCCCTTTGTGCATAGAAAGTGGTCAGCAAATGTTTGTTGAATGAATAGTGTTGGCTTCTCAGTTTGGGAAGCTGCTGAGATGAGGATTTTAGGCATGGAGAAAGTCATCTGTATCAGGAAGCCCTGTTCCAAATCTAATCTCTGGCCTTGAGGGAAGTTACCTTCCCTCTGCCTGCCTCAGTTTCCTTGCCTTTGGAATGAGGAGGGTGGTTGTGAGGATCAAATGGGATAATAATTGTAAAGTTCTTTGCAAATCTTGAAGCACTATTGAAACACATCATCATTAAATAGTATTAAAGAAATGGAAAACTTTCATTGTACATAAGATCACAAATGCAAAGATAGAAGGGAATTTAGAGGTCAGCACAGCCCAATTCCCACATTTTATAGATGGGGAAACTGAGATCTAGAGAAATTGTGATTTAACCAAGGTTAGATAAGTAATGAGTAGAAGAATCAGGATTTGAACCTCTGCTCTTGCACTACAAAATCCAGTTTCTTTTACATTGTACCATGCTAACTGGAGTTTGAGCTTAAATCTGAGTAAGGACTTTGGCCTGTAATTGTCTATTAAAATTTAAAAAAATTTGACCAATATCTGGCATATGGGCTGCACTGTGTAGAATGAATTTTATATGGTCATTTTCCTAGCATTTCCCTTGTGGTTCACAATTTCTGTCTCCTCCCTTTCCCCCAATCCCCCCCCCCCAAAAAAAAACCACCAAAAACCCCCCAAAACTATTCATCCTTAGCTATTTAGCAGATTATAGCTGCAGAGAGCTCAGTGAGGGAGAATTGATAGACCTAAGCCCAGTATGGTTTGGAAGAAGTTTATCGTATGCTTTGCAATGTACCTTTAGCTACAGGCAAGTGGATAATATGGATTCAGTTTTGAATGTTATGTATTTGAAGCTATTATTTCCTGTCCCAAGCTCTTAAATTTGAGGATCTAGAAAATCCAGGTTGAAATTAATAGACTTTTATGGTAGCATAATCACCCCTTTTGGAACTTGGTCATGCTTAATCAGGTTTAGTACACCTCGACTAATGAATCCCATCCAATTCAGTTTATATAGAAGTGAGTCTGTATTCTGGTCAGTCCCTTAGGGAGGAAGGAAGATGAATTTTTCCTACTTCTTTGATCTTCCTCTTCCTCAAGTCTATAATTTAGGTTGGTTAAATTTAAATGTAAATAATAGCCTCATTTTAAATAAATGTTAATAAGTTGCTCAGGCCATATAATATAGAAAATTGGGCCAAACAAGAAACTTGAAGATCTCAGAAATGATTGACACACTACAGCTGTAGTGTAAGGGAAGGACTTTAAGATGTTCTATCATCCACCCTAGCAGAGAGGAAAGGCAGCAGCAGGATTGTTTCAGGAGGAACTGAATCTTAGTGGTTTGGAATAGACATTTCCGGCATTGGTATGTTCCCTTTCTGGATTGTAGGAAACTGGGCAACAACTTTTATCATGTGTTCTTCCGAACTTGTTACACTGGTTTCTTTTCCTTTCTTAGCCCCCAGTTCAGAATCCAATCCTTCACTTTTGAGCTTGTGCTCTGGGCTCAGCTTGTAGAATTTCTGTCTGCACTGACAGATTTCTCTGATCTGTTATTTCTTTGCCTTAGGAGGGGGGGGGGTTTAGAATGGATGGGGCTAAGCATTTACTGTCTTTTAAAAATCTTTTTCAATCAATTGAACAAAGATAGCAAAGTATTGCTTAAGCCATTTAATTGAATGTCAGTGATTTGACAAGTTTTTCTACTTGGAGATGCAGGAGAAGAAATAGTAGTTGTGAACCATATGTGGCTGTCTAGGTAGATAAAAGCAGATTTACAAATGAATATTTCTTTGTTTTGGAAAAAGAAATCCATATAATTTTTAAGCTATATCGTTGTTCAAAGAACTCAATAAAGATTGAAGCCAGGAATTATTTTCATTTTACTATTGTATCTTTAAGGACTAACCAAGACCGATAACTTGGTATCAATCCATTGTGTCACCCAGCTGCTTAAATTTAGGTATATTAGAGACAGTATGAAGGTAGAAATGACAATATTTGACAACAGAATGGATGTGACATTGAGATTGTGAGCCTGGGTGGTAGGAAGCAGGTGGTATTCTGGATAGTAATAGGAAAAGTAGGAGAGGAGAGAAAAGTTTGTGGGGAAAGTAATGAATTCTGTTTGATTTGCTTACGGGACACCCAGTTTGAGGTGTTGCAAAGGCAGTTGATGTGGGATGAATGCGGAGAAGAATTAGGGCTAGATATCCACTGAGAACTGGTTATCTTCTGAATCTAGGTGATAACTAAACTCTTGGGAACTGATAAGATTACCCTGGAAGATAGTAAAGAGGGGAAAGAGTAGGAGCCTAGGAAAGAGCTTTGGGAGAAGCTCCTGGATGTAATGAGATGATGATTCTGCAAAGGAGTCCAAGGAGAATGGACCCAGAGATCAAGCAGAAACAGAGTTGAGAAGATCCAGAGGAAAATGATGTGGGAGGGGAGCTGAGCATTGATGCTCGGCACAATGATGAATACTGAGGAAAAAGTCATGGGATTTGGCAGTTGTAATGAGGCTTTTGGAGAGGACGGTTTCATTTGAGAGACAGAGTTGGGAGCCAGATTGGGATAATTTGAAAAGTGCAGGAGAGAAGAGGAAGTGGAGACTCTTGGTGTAGAAGGGAAGAAAAAAAGACTACATTTAGCCTGTGCCTCTGAACTCTTACATATTGCTCTGCATGGCCTAGAATAATAACATGTTAGAACTAGAAGGAATGTTAATGATCTTCCAGTCCAGCTCCTTTAAGATTACAGGTGAATGAACAAGGGCTGAGGGAAGATCTTGTTTGTTATAGAGGTGGTTTTAAACCTAGGTCTCTAACCCTGAATTAGTGCTGCCTTTTTTTTTTTTTTTTTTTTTTTAATCTTTAGCTTGTAGTCTTTTATTCAAAGTTTTGAGTAGACATGCTAGTATATAGATCAGTCTTATTAAGAGAAATAGATAGCATGAACTTCAGATTTATCTTCAACTATAGCATCATTTACACAATTTTAATAGGCTATTTAGAAGTGAAGCTTAGGTTGAGAATGCAAATATGAAGAAGTTTGGCTTAACCTTTAGATACAAAATTCATTGATGTATGTTATTGCCAAAGTAGTCAGGAGCACATGAGGAATCCAGTAGCTGAATATGCAATAAGTATACCTGTATCCATGCACACATTGGTCCACATACTCTTCAGGGAAAGATTTTTGAAATAATCCAAGCTGGGGCCACTAAAAAGCATTACAAGTGTGTTTTTTGATTTTTACTCCTAGATTGTTGAACTTGAAACATACATACACACACACACACACACACACACACACACACACACACACACACTTAAAAAAAAACAACAACACAAAAAAGCATTGTACCTTCTGGGAGATTACTATAAATACTTAATATAGTTAATTGTTCATAAAGAGCCTCACAATTATAGTTTAAAGCAATCCCCTTGCTCATTGTTCTACATGGTCTCACTACAACTGCCTTCTCTTATGAAGCTCCCCTCAAACTTGATTATGGTCACCTTGCCTTTCACGGATTTTTCAGATCCAGTGAATATTGGAATTTCCCTTTCTTGTATGTTAAAGGCAACAGGGGCAGGCAGCTAGGTGGGGCAGGCAGCTAGGTGGCGCAGTGGATAGAGCACCAGTTTTGAATTCAGGACCCGAGTTCAAATTTGGTCTCAGACACTTAACACTTCCTAGCTGTGACCCTGGGCAAGTCATTTAACCCCAGCCTCAGGGAAAAAAAAAAAAGGCAACAGTTTCTCTTAATATAGTATGGAGAACAATGAGAAGAGGATCAGGAACAGGGTATTGTGGGGACACACACAGATGTAGTGGCTTTGAAGTGGACGAAACACTGAGTGCCATGGAATATCAGACAAATGGAAGTATACAGTAAGAATAGTATCAAGAAAATCCAGAGAGGAGAGTATATCCAGAAGGAGAGAATGGTCAGAGAGGTTAATAAGCTTTGAGATCCCCTTCCTACTTTGGGACTCTGTGATCCAAGTCTGACCAGACTTATATTTCTGTCTCTGACAGTGAGACCTAGGGACACTTCTCCAAATCATCCTTCAAAATGAGGCTGTATTTCTCTAAATATCCCTAAACTCTTAAATAATCTTTTATGGATTCACCATTCATTAATTTATTAAAATCCTACTTCATCTTGCTTATGTTCTTGACCAATACAACTTTTATTCTTAAATTAAAATTACTATACTAATTTTTTAAAAAATGAATGTAACAGACATCAACAAACATGATCATGCCTTGGGTATGCTAGGTGGTGCTGTGAATAAAGCACTGGGCTTGAAATTGAGAAGATCTCAGTTTGAATCAAGTCTCAGACATTTCTTAGGTGTATGACCTGTGCCAAGTCACTTGGTCTCTGTTTACTTCAATTTCTTCATCTATAAAATGGTGATCATAATAGTAGCTACTTCCCAGGGTTGTTGTGAGGATCAAATGAGATAATAATTGTTAAGTGCTTACTTAGCACAGTGCCTGGCACATGGTAATCAATACAGATATGCTAATTATTATAATTATGATCACTCACATTTCCATATGCAAAAGACCTAAAAAGAAGGAAGCTTTATTACTTAAAAATTTGTTTTTATGAAGGACATATTAAATTTAACATAAGAACAATACTGCCCTACTTTTCTTGAGTCTCCTGATCTTTTTTCTCTTCTCTGCATATAAAATTTTTCCCTGATGTTCTTTTCTTTTCTTTTTTTTTTTTTCACATCACTAACATGTCTCTCCACTCATACCCTTCCCCATTGAGATTTTCCCTTTTTAGAAAAGCAAGTGTATATATGGGTTGCATTTGAAAATGTGCATTATGTTTTGTCAGTATTACTTTTTGAGACAATGAATAGTAGAAGTTATTTAATTTGTGAGGTAATATTTCCTTTTATTTGTTTTCAATTAAACTCTCATATTTCATAGTATTCCATCCAGTTGGATTTGAGATTGCTGTTGAAAAGATTGGGTCAGGAAGGCTTAAGGATGTTAGCAGAAACTTCTGATCTTCTCTTTGCTGATGGGAATTGCTGAGTAGTTTCTTTTTCCATCTCTGCCTTCCGCTTTGTCCCCTTAGAGTCTTCTACTCTACCCATCCCTTTCAAGACTGTTATCAAGATGATAGCCAGCCTTTTGCTTCCTGTCCACCTTAGAAATTTCTCTAGCCAAACCTAGTCTGTTAGTCTGTTGAGATTTTTTCATTTATAGAAGGGAGTGAGATTATGGATATATTCATGTAAAAATTTCTTATCTCCTTAAATGCTATTTCCTTGTATTTTTCTTATATTATTCATCTGTGTTATAATGAGTAAATTTGGCCTCCCTAGGAGTTTTATTTAAAAAAATAAATATAATCTAAAAATTCTTTGTTGTTTCATTGTGGTATTGAGATGACTTGGTTTTTCTAAAGTTATGACAAGATCTCTTAGGCTAGAATAGTTTTAAGTATGTGTGAGGACAAATTCTTGCTGGTAGATTTAAGTAGAAGGCATATCTTTCAGGCCATCTACTAGATGGAGAAAAGTGCCATTCTATGTCAATGGAGGGCAGTACCTACTGAAATGAAATAGTAGATTTTAGATATATTGAGGTATTCTGAGGACTAAATTATTCCTTATTCTATATACTACCTTCTTCATTTCAACTGTAACTTTTCATTTTTTTTTTTTTGAACAAAAAAAAAAATGTCATTTTAAATCCATATTCTAGGAAATAGAGGATGACCTCAGCAATAATCTTCTGAAGTAGGGTGATGCCTTCCTCTAGATTTCAGTTACCATGATCACATCCAGAAGGCTTCAATAACATCAGAGGATAGGGAGCACAAGAACTCAACATCCATGTGGCAATATATGTCTGGTTGAGGGAAATATCTGAATTGCTAGTGGGTAACATTTCTTATTACTTTAGTGGGATGGAGCAGGATGAAAAAAGTACTAGAGCAGAGGAGAAAGATTTGATGTCAGAGGACCTGACATCAGAGGTGAATTCATATCTTAACTCTGACACTATGGGGCTGTGTTCAAGTCGTTAGCCCGTCATAGCCTCAGTTTTTTTATCAGTTAAAAGTGTGGGAGGGGTGAGAATTGGATCATTTCCTGACAACTTTATGTGAATCAGGAGGAAAGGATATTTGTATTATGTTCTGAATTGTTGTGCTTGGACTAACCCTAAGCTTTATCATAAAGAAAATAATCCTTAAAAATTTAAAGGAAAACTTAAAACTACTTTTTATTTATGTCTTTTTTTTTTTTTTTTTTTTTTTTTTTTTTGTGCAGGTGGATGGAAGCTTGTCTCAATGAAGAACTTCCTCCTACTACAGAACTAGAGGAGGGTCTAAGGAATGGGGTTTACCTTGCCAAACTTGGAAACTTCTTTTCTCCCAAAGTGGTGTCCTTGAAGAAGATTTATGATCGGGAGCAGACCAGATACAAGGTGTGAATTCCTTATTTTCTAGGTGTAAAAATTTTGGTAGACTTGATAAAGACTTGGGTGATGGTATTTTAGATTGAGAAATGTGGACATTCATTTTCAAGGGAGTTAATTTTTGACCAAAGACCGTGGGAGCGGGAATAGTGGGAGGGAAAGGGGTCCTTACCATGTAATCACATTGTATTAGCTAACTAAAGAAGTGTCTATGTCCTGATCCTTGAAATGTGTGAACACCTTTCTTTGAAAGAATTAGAGAACAATTTTACTGGAGTAGTAGGACTTAAAAATAGTTAAACTTTAAGGACAGAATTGCAGTGCAATATATATATATAGTATTGTAAAATATCAGCACAAGTTTTGCAATAAGGTACTGTAAACATCGTAAAAGGAAAAAGAAAAAATTCAAAATTCTTCCCAGTGGTATTTTGTTTTTCCTATTACATGCACAGATAGTATTCATTTCTGTAAGATTTTGAATTCCAAATTTTTTCTCCCTCCCTCTCTTAACTCCTCCCTCCTCAAAATAACAAGCCATCTGATATAGGTTATACATGTGCAATCATCACCCTTCTTTTCTGGTACAAAGGGAAGGCCAAAAATTTTTACATAGATTCCCAGATTGTAGGGGCATCGGGTCCCTAATCTCAACAATTGGAAGGAATACTGGTACTCTGTCAGTCACAGATAATGAGCAAGTCACCTGAAGAAAGAAACAGCTTGCTATCTATGTAAATGCCTTCCTAAGAGATTATTAATGGGAAGAACACTGGTAGGGCCTTGTGAGCTTTATTGTGGGGAGTATGGATCAATGGAGTTACTCCCTAGAAACCAAAGAAAACTCAGTTCATGTGGGTAAGTTGGGGAGAGTATTCCAAGGGGATTCACTGAATCCTAAAGATCTTGTAGAACACAGTGCTGGGTGCTTCAGGAAGACGAGAAAAGTTTGAGGGAGGCAGCTGAAAGCAGGGGAAAGAACTGTAGATTGTTTAGTAAGAGAACTTCGATTCTAATGGGAATTGTGACATTGGGCTAATCACCTTTCCTCTCTGGACCTCCTTTTTTTTCACCTGTAAAATGTCGCTATTATTGATCACATCTTGGCAATCCTTAGCTTTGGGTCACTTTTATCATCTGCTTCTTTTACTCTGATATACAAGCTTCTGAACAAAAGTGGACTGAATCATGGAACTGTGCTGACTGGGTCCACTGGAAATTTATCATATAACTTCAACTAGAACCTTGCTACATTCGTTTTACTTCCTAATTAATTCACTTTCCCACTCATTACAGTAATTCTTCCCAAACTTTTCATTCCTCAAATCTCCCATGGTTCTCCCACCCCTATCCTCTCAGCTCAGAACCTTGCCTCATATTTTGCTGAAAAAATGGAGACCACTTGCTGAGAGATCCCTCTTTTCTCTTCCTCATTTGACATCTGTTTCTCTCTCCTTTACTTTGTCTCAAACCATGACTTCTTTCTAGATGCACACATGATCCCATTCCATTTATCTCCAACAGATTGCTTTCTTTATCATTTCTTTTCCTCACTCCCATTCTCTGACTACTGGCTGCTTCCCTCCTGCCTACAAACATACTTATATCTTTCCCATCCTCAGAAAACTCTCATTTGATCTCCCCTCACCCCCAGCCATTGTCCCATATTTCTTTTCTCTCATTCTTTTCTCAAATTCCTTGAAAAGGCTGGCCACAAAGGGTGCTCCCAATTTCTTCCCCTTTCACTTTTCTTAATTCTCTGCATTCTAGCTTCTTGCCTGTCATTCATCCTTGCTTTCTCCAGTTATCAGTGATCTCTTTATTGCCAAACCAATTGCTTTTTCCCAACCAACCCTTATCCCCTTTGAGCTCTGTGCAACCTTTAGTTGCAGACATTACCCTCTTCTTGAAAATCTCTTCTCTCTACTGTGATACTGCTTTATTCTGCTTCTCCCCTCATCTGTCTGATTGCTCCTTTTTAGTTTGGTGGCTCTATATCCAGGATACACCCCTAACTATGGCTGTCTCATATTGCTCAGTCTTAGGTCTGATTATCCTTTTCCTCTATACCAGGGGTGGGGGACTTGTGACCTGTGGACCATATAAGACCTTTGAAATCATCTGGTGTGGCCCTGCCCATGTAACAATCTCCCATTGCTTGAGTTCTGTAAGTTGATGATTTTGTATGGCCTGTGAATGATGTTATAAATATCCAAATGGCCCTTGGTAGGAAACAGGTTTGCCCGCCTATGCTTTACTGTCTCAGTTAATGATCTCATTTGCTCCGGTGGATTCATTCTATTTATGCAGGTTCACCTTCTTTGTGGACCTGTCTCTTATCTCAAGCTGCCTACAAGACTTCTCAGACTAGATATCTTATAGAAATCTTAAATTCAGTGTGTTTAAAACTTTTTGATTTCCCCTTTGCAATGCTCTTGAATATGCCCTCTTTCTCCTGTGACATGGCCAGCCTCCTGATGCAGTTCCTCATCTGAGGCCTGAGCCATCACAGGAGCCTTCTAGTTGTCTTCCTGCTTTTTGTCTCTTGTCATTCCAGTCCTTCTTTCACTTAGCTGTCAAAGTGATTTTCCCCCAGCCATATTACTTTCTATTCAATCAATCCCAGCGATTCCCTGTTACCTCTAGACTCAAATGTAAAATCTTCGATTTGGTGTTGAGAGTCCTTCATATCCCTCCCCTTTCTGCCTCCAACCCTGTGAGTCATGTTATTTGCAATCCAGTGGCAGTGGCCATCTGGCTGCAGAAAGACAGTCTATTGTGGGATTCTGTGCATTTTCTTAGACTGCTCTTCCTCCTCATCCCTGCTTCCTAGCTTCCCTGACTTCATTTAAGTCCCAGTCCCCATTCCACCTTCATTAGGAAGATGATCCTGATCTCTCTTAATTGTAGGGCTTTCCCGCTATCGTTTATTTCGTATTTGTTCTGCATAGAGCTTGTTTGTACTTAGTTGTTTGCATGTTTTTCCTTTATTAGATTGTGAGGTCTTCAAGGGCAGATACTGTGTTTTATCTTTATTTGTGTGTACCTCCCCTTTTCCCCAATACTTAGTGCAGTGCTGTACACATAGTAGTTGTTTAGTAAATTTTTAATGACTGACTGACATTATCATAAGATTCAATTTAGAGCAGAAAATGATCCCCTAGAGGCCATTGAGCCCAGTAGGTGAACAAAGTGAGATTCAAGAGATGGACTTCCCCAGGATCATACATCTAATAAATGTTCAAGGTGGAATTTGAATTGAGCTCTTCATGTGTTTCAAGGCCACTGGGCCACACTGCCCCCCATTCTTGTGATATTTTAAGGTTTGCAAAGTGTATCTTTCTTTTAGGCCTTCTAATAGGTTATGAGACAGGTGCTGTGGAAGCATGAGCATCTCCAGTGTGAGGCCCCTTTTTTATTTTTATTTATTTTTATTTTTTATTTTATCCTGGGTTATTGCCAGTTGTTTTAACTAATCCTGCCTCTGGACTTCAGCAAATTAGGAAGAGTGAGACTGATGATTTTTGCAATTTAGCTTCACTTAAATCCTGTTCATGTTAAAGTCAGGATATCAATGTTTTGTCTTGGGTCCTCTTTAAAAATGAACAACAACAATATATCACAACTTTTTTAGCTATTCTCAATTAATGGGCATACCTTCCAAGTTCTTTGCCACTACAAAAAAAGATCTATTTTAAATATTTTAGTTCATATAGGTTCTTTTGCTTTGATCTCATAAATCTAATAGTGATATTTGGGGTGAGAGAGCATATACAATTTTGTGGTCCCTTGGGCATAGTTCCAAATTACTTTTTTCTTTTTTTCTTTCTTTTTTTTTCTGAGGCTGGGGTTAAGTGACTTGCCCAGGGTCACACAGCTAGAAGTGTTAAGTGTCTGGGACCAGATTTGAACTCGGGTCCTCCTGAATTCAGGGCTGGTGCTCTATCCACTGTGCCACCTAGCTGCCCCCGTGAGGCCCCTTTTCAAGGCTGCTCATCCACCTCTGATGTCCTTCTCTCATCTTGCTCTCACGTAACTCTCCTTTGGCTGCAAGAAGCTGTGACACGCACAGTGATCACACATGCTGAAAAACTGTGTTGGTAGACAAGCTAAATCAAGTTAAGGGTAATCAACAGGTCTCAAATCCCTCAGTGATTTGGGGGGGATGTCTACCACATGTGTGTGAAGACTACCCTAGTGTAATGGGGGGTTGAGAATGATTTGTTCCAGGGACCACAAAGGGGCTGAAGCAGGGTTTGTGGAGTTTCTAGAGCTTGGTCATTCTTTGAAGATCCCAAGGTCATTCACTGCCTTCCAGGCCGGCACCAGGCATCTTTTTTTCCTATCATTAGACTTCAGTGACTCAGGAGAGTTGGGCAATTCTGCCTCACTTCAGTCCAGTTCACTTGAAAGTCAAGCCATCACCTGTGATGTCATTGTTCTTCTTCAACAATGAAGGTTGAGCAACTACATAGGTATCCCCAATTTGCAGATGAGCAGATTGAGACTTTAGAGCAGGATCCTCAAACTTTTTAAATAGGGGGCCAATTCACCATCCCTCAGCCCATTTGCCATAACCCGGCAGGCCTCATAAATGTCCTCAGTGGGCCACATCTGGCTCACGGGCCATAGTTTGAGAACCCCTGCTTAGCATGAGGTGACTTGGAAGTTTAATCCATATAGCTCCAAGTTTTAACTCTTTCTCCATTTTGCCTCTCACCCCTCTACTTCAGTGGTCCATGATCTGGAGCAGTTCATGATCTACTTGAGAACATAAAGTGCAGAGACAAGAAGGAAATAAAAATACCAAGTATCAAATAATTACGTGTAATAGTAGGAAATTAGGGCTATTAAGAGGGGAAGTAAAGGGAGGGTGTTGGGTGCTGTTGTATTTCCATAATGGCATATAATACAGGCTTTAGAATAAATGTATATGAGAAAATCAACTTCTTGTGTTGTGATTGAATGGAATTAAGACTTTCTAGTTTGTTTCTCTTGAAAGGTAAATGAGATTATGGACAAGAGGGAATTGATTGTAATGTTGTACTTTGAAATTAAATTTACATTGGCTTTGGGGTGCTTTTAATTGAGATTTTGGAAGAAACAGCATTTATTTGGAATTTGTCTCAACATAACTTCATTCTGCTTAATATGTTTTGTTTTGTTTGTTTCAGGCAACTGGCCTTCACTTTCGACATACTGATAACGTGATTCAGTGGCTGAACGCGATGTCTGAGATTGGGCTGCCAAAGGTAAATTTTCCTGAATGTCTGAACAGTTTTAAATCTTAGAACCCGAGTGTTTCACTCAGCAAACTCCTTTGTGAAATTTTTTTATCCTGCTTTAAGTCTTTTAAATTTTTTTTTCTAAATTGTTTTCAAGTTAACATCTTGTTTTATTTCCATCATTTTCATTTCCAAATATGTTCTTCTTCCCATCTTTGACCCTTTGAGCCTTTCTTGAAACAGAATAAAGAAGAGAAGAAAAAAACATCCAGTTTGGAAGGATGTGCAGAATACACACCTGTAACCTCTCACTTCTGCGAGGCAGAGAAATGAAAGTTGTCACTTTCCAGTGACTATCCCACCATTCCAACAGAGCTGTGTGTTATAATGAAGAAGTACCATTAAGCATAGCAGAGAAACCCATTGACCTTGTTGGAGAATGTAGACCCCATTTCTTACTTGTAGTCTGCTGAGAGGAAAGAGATCATCATCAGTTTTCTTAGCTTAGGCCTGGTCTCTGCATTGATCATAGTTCTGATGAAGTCCTTTACCATTGTTTTCCTCCTTGCCCTTCCTGTTATGGTGGAGTGTACTACCATCCTCCTAGTCACCCAGGATCACAAAAGATGGCCTTGATTCCTCACTCACACCTCCTTGCCCCATCCAGTGGATGGTCAAGTCCTTGTCATTTTTACCTTTATCCCATCTCTTGTATATCACCCCTTTTTTCCTCTAACATCGTGACTATCCTGGTGTAGACTTGATCATCTCAAGCTTAGACTGTTGTAGACTGCTGGGGGCAGGGCCAGGGGGTGAGGCAGTTGGAGGTATGAGTCTGGAGTGTAAAATCTTCAATTTGACTTTTAAAGCCCTTCATCATCCAATTCCTTCCCACCTTTCCACCTTCTTATTCCATCCTCCCCTCCTGCTGCTCTTCAGTCCAGCGCACTGGTCTCCTGGCTATTCCTCAAATAAGGTACCTCATCTCTAGGCATTTTTCTCCACTGTTCCCATGTTCTCCCTTCTCTTTCTTCCAGTCCTTCCTTCCTTCCCAGTTCTTCATAATCTTAAGGGCTGTCTGAGATTATGTCTACTTTATCCTGTACCTATCTTGTTGGTTCAGAGTGGGTGGCATGTTGTCTTCCCCATTTAGACTGTGAGATCCTTGAAAACAGGAACTCCCTTTTTGCTTTTTTTTGTATTTTCAGTGTTTAGAACAGTGCCTGGCACATAATAGGAGCTTAAATAAATTCTAGGTGACTGAATGGTTATTATTTAATTTAAGTTCTCTGAAATATTTTATGAAATGTTATTTAAGCAGTACATTATCTGCCTAGTTTGTTTCTTGTGAGATAGTAATCACTTTTTCCTTTTTGTTCTGTATTCCTGACCTTAATGACCTAGTAATGAATCTGTTTTCCACCTTCATTATCATTCACTATAGATATATGTGTGTAAATTTGATTTTTAACAAGCATAAGGATAATTTTGAAGACCTTGCAACAGAAGAATGAAATTTGAAGATAGAAAAAAGTTTTTTTCTGTGGATTCCCTTTTCCTCCTTCCTCCTTCTGAGACAGTTTTATGATGACTTTTGTTGTAAATTGTCTCTTAGCTTGGCTATATTTCATATGTGGTATTATGGAAATGACATCAGATTTCCCCTGGTCTCCCTGAAAATCCCCAAATGCCATGTTCATAACTTAAAATGCAAATATTGGTAGCAGTATCCCTGGAGCCAAAAGCTTTGTATTTCCAGTATGAGAGAAGTGAGAAATTTAACATGAGCTGACATGGCTGGGCCTTGCTCATTGCTGAACTTTGGATTTTCTGGATCCCCTTGCTGCTGCCAGCATCACTTTGCTTCCTAAGATTATCTTTTGAGTATTCTCTGTATTCTTAATACAAATCTCTTTATGCACATATTGTTTCCCTCATTAAAATTGAAGCTCCTCCGGGACTGGAGTTGTTTTTGCTTTTTGATTTTGTATCTGACATACTTGGCGTGAAAGTTCCTTGCATAGCAACTGCCTAATAAGTATTTAATTACTGTTCTTACAGCATTAAAATTCTAGTTGTAATCCTTTGTACATGAATATTTTCTCTTTCTTCTTACTCAGAATAGTATCAGAGTTACTTTCTGTATAGTTGTTTTAGAGCGAATTAAGAGATTTGAAGCCCATAAAAGCCAGGAAATGCAAATCTTAATTCTTACAACAGTGCTAGTTGGGCTTGTTAAGAATCTAATTTCTTGTTCCTCTTTTTTCTTCTTTCCTATATAGCAAGCCCATTTGGCAAAAATTTTCTACTTCTGCGTGGAGTAATGTAGCAAACACTGTTATTACTTGCTATGACTATAAAATACTATTATTTTAATTGTGCTCCTCAGCTTTTATGGGCAGCAACATACTCTCAAGTCACATGTACCATTTCCTAAAAGTATTCATTATCAATTACATAGAATTAGTATATGTCCACAATGAGATGTTAGGTAGACAAGAGCTTTAAATTAGTTTAAAAAGTACTTTCTGGTGGTGCTTCAAAACAGTTATTTCATAGGGTCATTGATTTTTGAGTTGAAAGAGATCAGCAGATCCAATGCCATCATTTTACAGATGGGGAAACAATGATACACAGAGTTTCTGTGAATTTCTCAGGGCTCTACAACTTTTACAGCAGGATTTGCTCTATGTTCTTCCTGATACATAATCAGATGCCATATTTACTATGCCATCCCAGCACATCGTTTTAAAGTAAAATTCTTCCTGATTTTAAAAAAGGAGCAGTGTTAATTTATAGGTCACTCTTATCTATACTGGGTGGAAACATATATGAGTGGATACTTATATAGAAATTTTATATTTGTGATGTATACATGGCTGTAAATAATCATTTTAATTGGATTCTAATAGATCTCTCAAGGTGCTAACTCTTGTTTAAATGAGCCAGTTGTAGAAATAGCCCAATGACTTTTATCTGTTCTTTTTTAACTTGATCTCTCAGGACATTCAATAAATACTGTTTAAAACCTCTTTTGTGACACTTTCATTCTTTGTTTTCTGATCCCATGTTATGGTATTTCTCCTCTTAAAAACCTACCCACCCCTTCTCTTTTTATTTGATGGTACCTTTTCCATCCCTTATTTTATAATTATGGAAACAGTGGTCCTCAAACTTTTTAAATAGTTCACTGTCCTTCAGATTGTTGGAGGAACGGACTATAGTAAAAACAAAAACTCACACTCTGTCTCCGCCCCTCAGCCCATTTGCCATAACCAGGCTGGCCGCATAACGTCCTCAGCGGGCCACATGTGGCCCGCAGGCTGTAGTTTGAGAACCCCTGCTCTAAAACATCCAATACTTTATTTTTTAATTTTATTTTTGCCCTATATCAGTAAACATTTATGAAGTGCCAACTGTATGCTAAGCATAATATTAAGTGCTGGGGATACAAAGAAAGATACTTCCTTCCCTCCTACCCCCAAATCCCTTTTCTCAAAAAGTTCACAGATTAGCTGGGGAGACAACATGCAAACAATTGTGGGCAACCAAGCTATGTATAGAATAATTGGAGATATTCTCAGAGAGAAGGCACTAAGATTAAATGTTAGGAAGGACTGCTAGCAGAAGATGCTGCATGAGGGAGGCTGAGATAAGGTGGGAGAGAGTATCAGGCATGGAGGATGATGGAGTATCATGCTTGAGGAACAGTAAGAAGGCAGGGTACCAGATTGTAGAGTACCTGGAAGTGTAGAAGAAGAAGCCTAGAAAGGCAGGAAGGAGCCTTACTAGGATGAGCAAAACCAAAGATTTTGCATTTTATTCTGGGCTTGAGTTAATGATGGAAAAGAGAAGGGAATGTGTCATGGTCTGACCTGTACTTTAACAAGATGGCTCTGACAGCTAGAGGAGGAGGGGTTGGAATGGGGAGAGACTGGTGGCTGGGAGACCAACCAGCAAGTTCTTCCAGTAGGCCAGGCTTGAGGTGATGAAGGCCTGTAGTATGGGAGTGTCAGTGTTGTCAGGAGATAAGGGGGCTCATTTAAGAGGAAGAAATGCCTCCGGATAAAGGTAGAAAGGACAGGCACTTGCTCCTTCCATCTTCTCAGATTTCCTCAGATCTGGTTTTCTCTGGAAAACACAGCTTTGCTGGCCACCCTTTCTGTCTTTGGTTGCACTTTTGTTTATATCATCTTTTATCCCACCCCCTGCCCTCACCCCCATTTGTGATGAGAGGGAGTAAGGAATGGAAGCATGGTGATATCCTTGACAACAATTGGAAATTTAAAATGGGGAGAAATTGAGAGGGAAAGATAATGAATTTGGTTTTGGACATGTTGCGTTTGAGATGTCTGGCATATCCATTTTGAGGTGTCTAGTAGGCATTTGGAAATAGAGTTTAACAGACAGATTGCAGTTAGCTTAAGTAGATTTAAGAATCATTAGCATAGAGACGATAATTGAATCTATGGAAACAGATGATTTAGCCAAATGAAATAGTGTAGAGGGAGAGAAAAGGGCCCAGGACAGAGCCCAGGGTCACCTGAATGAAACTCTAAGCAGAAGAGACAGAGGAGTGGTCAGATAGGTGGCAGGAGAACCAGAAGAAAGTAGTATCATTACTCTAGAGAGAAGTTTCTCAAATAGAAGAGGGTAGTGAGCTTTGTCAAAGGCTGCAGAGAGGTCAAGAGGAATGACGATTGAGAAAAGACTATTAGATTTGGTATTTGGAAGATCTTTGGGAGAAGCAATTTCAGTTGAATAATGAAGTCAGAAACTAGAGTGCAGAGACTTAGGAGGGAGAGAGTGAGAGGAAAGGAAGTAAGGGTACCTATTTTAGCCATCCTTCTTAAGGAGTTTAGCCACAAAGGGGAGGAAAGAGATAGGACTAAAGCTATTAAGATTGGTATGATTAATTCAGGGTTTTTTGAAGATGGAGACAACATGAATACATTTCTAGGCATTAGGGAATTGGCCAGTAGATAAGAAGAGATTAAAGATTAGTGAAATTGAATAGATTAGAATCAGTAGTGCATGCATAGGGGTTTGCCTTGACTATAAAGAGGGCCACTTATTTATGAGATGGGGTGAAAGAGGAAATAGCAGAAGGCATCTGACTGATGTGAGATGATCAGGAAGGGAGACGGAGCTCTCATATATATATATATTTTTTTTTTTCAGTGAAATTATGAGACATGAAGGAAGAAGTATTATGGGAGGCTTGAGCAGGGATGGAAAGTTTTAGAAAAATTACTTTAGTGAGTGGAATAGTTAATCAATAAGATGGTATAAAAGGATTACTTTGTTACGTGAGATTATATAGTATAAATCTGTAGCATCCTCAGTGCATGGATTTTCTCTATCTTGTTTCAGGAGCACATGAGCATAAGTAAGTTGAGATGCTGAAAGATTAGGGTGTTTGAGGGAGTGTCAGTGTATGTGTCAAGCAAGAAAGGGAAGATTTAAAATGGAAGCTAACTTATCTGTGGAGCAGGCGAAATTCCAGAGAGCACAGTTAAAGGACTGTAGTTTTATAATGGTTTGGGTTGAGGTGGATAGATTAAGGGGAACATCAGGGATAGAGAACAGGGTTTAGTCAGTGGCAATTGGAGTTTCATGATCATTAGGATGGATAAGGAGGGAACAATTAGTATGTGGAAGTACATTAATCATCAGAGTATGAGTTCTTATGGATTATCATTGTAGGAATTTGGCCTCCTGGTGAATTGCCCCAGATCAGACAACTGAGGATGGGGAGAGGTAAGGTGAGGAGCAGAGGGTACCTAAGTGGGGAGCAGAGTAACTGCTGTGGAGTTTTAGGTATTCAGAGAAGATTTCTAGAGCTTGATAGAATCAGGGGAAAGTAGGCAGCTCCCCTCTTTCCAAAGTAGACAGAGGTAAAAGAGCTGATCTTATTTTAAAAAAAAAAAAAAAAAAAAAAAAAAAAGACTTTTGGCTTTCAATTAGATTTTTATCCTCAGTTCTCTTCTTTCATTGAAACATAGACGATGTTTCATTTTTCATTTTCATTTAGGTGTCTTGATTTCACTTCAGGTTTATCATGTCTGAAATTGAACTTATCTTTTTACCAAGTCACAGTCTATAAGTGGCAATACTCTTTGACCAGTCACACCCATCTTCTTGAGAAAAAAGAACCTTGGAGTTTTTTTTAAGGCCTTTTATAGCCTTATTTTTAAATTTATGACCATTAGGTCCCTTTATAGCCTTAGGCTCTTTCATTTAGGCCTTTGTGACTTTATGCCTTAATTATTGTAATAGGCTCCTAGTTTGCCTTCTTTTCTTAACTTTATTCTCCTCTCCTTCCAAGACGTCTTGTTACTTACTCCCAGACTAGTCTTCCTCAAAGTTATTCTCATTTTTTCAACATTCCTTCAAAACAAACCCAAAAAAGCCTACAGTGACTTCTTGTAATCTTTCATGTCAATTTAAACTCTTGCCTGACTCTTGAAGATCCTTCATAATATGTTTACATGCTCCAATTCTATAGCACAATTGCAATGTGTTCACTATCGTTTCTGTGTATTTCCTTGTGTTCTTCCTTTTTTGAGTATTATCTTCCTCTCTATTCTTTGTCTATTATACTCCTCTGAACAGTGCTTCAGTAAAATTATCCTTTTTCTCTAAACATTGTCTGGACTACTTCTATTCTTATTGATCTTCCTTTCTTTCAACACTTACAGTCTATACCACAGTTTAGTATGTAATGACACATTGATTATTTTGGTTTATTAATTATTTCATTATATTTTATTCCTTTCTGATTAGATTATCAAGTCTTAGGGACTGTCTTATATGCTCGTAGCACCTACAGTGGTATTTGAATTATTTGGGACAGTGATATTAAAATATTATATGATACATATAGATACAATTTCATTTTGTAACAGCAGTGGTCATTTGTGTATTCTGGGCTAATTAGCTAATTAGGCTAATTCACAGTTGACCTTAATCAACTGAAACTGTATTCCACAAGGCAAAGTACAGTGGACAGACAAGGTTTAGTTTGATAGGGATAAGTGTTTGGCCAGAGGGTCATATGAACCCCTAGTTTCCATTTAAGTCAGTGAAACTAGATGACTGGAAGGGAGACCCTGCGTGACTGGTAGATAAGGCCTCTTTCATCTGAAATACTTAGAGAACCGCAAATTAGCAGAATTTACATACCTTGCAAATTCATATGAAATTTGGAATTCTGATCTTTTAGAGTGGAAGTAGCCAACAAACTTGTGACTGAAAACTCCTGAGGGTGGCCTAAATCAGATTAAAACATAATTTGGAAAAATTTAACAAAATAAGGATAGTACATCATAGATAAATCTTAAATTATGGTTTTTTAAGTCCGTATACGGCCTGCAGTGTAGCGAGCTGTCGTCTCCAGAAGCTGCTGGATCGCTCTCTGGGAAGAGATCTGCTGTGTCTACTCAAATCTCTCAGACAGATTCTTCTTCCTGTAACGAACCGTTGTCTCCAGGCAGTTGCTGTTAACTCTTGTCCAAAGAAGTGACTTCCCTTCCTGCAGAGAGCCCCGTCAAGCCTGATGCAATTCAGAGTCTTCTCCTCTTCCTGGATTGCTGTCCTCTTTATCCTCCCAGAGAATGGGCGTGGGATAATGCAAGGGCTTCTGGGAAGAACCACTTCAGCCAATGGGCTTGCTCCTTCTACCAAGTCAACCTGAGTTCTCACCTTGTAACTATCCAGACAACCTCAGTTCTCACTTAGTAATCCTAACATCTCCCCCTTTCTTTTGATTTAGAACATAGGACAGTCATGACCTTGAAACATAAATCCATCAATATGGGAAGTATTACAGATAATTACATAAATTACATAAGCACATAGTAACATAGTAACATAACACATGCTAGAAGTATATAACATAATCATAATCAAATAAACATAAATTGAAAATTTATAAATGTCCATAAGTCCATTGTCCATTAGTCTCATCTTGTGTGAGGAAGTCCAATGATTCCTGCTGGTTTTTAAAGTTCTTTAACAGTCTTCTTATTATTCATGATCTTTCAGTGTCAGATGTTTCTTAGATCTTCTCCTTTATTTTGAGGTCTTTCTCTTTTTCTGTCTCTCTCTGGTGGACAAGGCGAATATGACTCGTTGGCACCCATCTGATTCCTTCTCCTGCTGAAGAAATACAAGCAAACCCTCTCCCCCAGGCAGTTAACCTATCTGGTCCCTTCCATTCACCACTTTCTGGATCTCTCCACATCACCTGGCGATTATCTAAGGACAGTGGAGATGCTCTCACTGGACACTGCCCTTCTGGTGGGTTATAAAACCTGTCTGCTGGAGCCAGTGCATCTTTGTCAAAAATTAGAAAATTAATGGTATAGAGAACTAAATTTAGAAGTTCCCTAGGGCTACCTGTGGCTCCCCCTTTCTTTTGTTTTTGGAGGAGTGTCTTAATATCTCTGTTTCTTCTCTCTACTATTGCCTGCCCTTGAGGATTAAAGGGTATGCCCGTGGTATGTAAAATCTTATACTGTGCACAAAAGTGTGTAAAATGTTTGGACGTATATGCAGGTCCATTGTCTGTTTTTATTGCTTGTGGCACACCCATAATTGCAAAAGCTTGTATAAGGAATTCAGTGACCACTCGGGCTGTCTCTTTTGCTGCTGGCATTGCAAATGTGAATCCTGAAAAGGTGTCTACCACGACATGAATAAAAGATAGACGACCAAAAGATTTATAATGGGTCACATCCATTTGCCAGATTTCATTGGGTCTCAAACCACGAGGATTCTTCCCTGGAGGGAGTGTAGGAGCATGGAAAGGAAGACAAGCTGTACAGCTTTTTACTATGCTCCTAGCTTCCTCTCTTGTGATTCCAAATTGTAAACGTAAAGCTCGAGCAGCCTGATGATATTTAGAATGAGATTCTTGTGCTTCCTGAAATAAAGGACTACTGGCTAACATGGTTAGAAGGCTATCTGCCTTTGAATTTCCATCAAAAATGGGACCTGGAAGTCCACTATGTGAGTGGACATGCAAGATATAAATCTTGCCTGGATGTTTTCTCACTTGCTCTTGAAGTTCCTTAAAGAGCTGATAAATATTGGAGGCTGCAAATTTTATTTGGGCTGTGGCAATTCTTTGTACTACACCTACTGAATAGGCTGAATCAGTAATTATATTTACGTCTCCTGGGTAATAAGTGAGAGCTAGCATGATAGCAAATAATTCATTCTGTTGAGTGGATTGAAAAGGAGTCCTGATTACTCTCTTTATGGTTAAATCATGAGAGTATATGGCACAAATATTTTCTTTGGAGGCATCTGTAAAGATTGTTGGTCCTTTAAGAGGAACCTTAGAAACCTTTTCTTCAAAAATCCATCGCCAATTATGTAGTAGCCGGGTAATCTTTAATGGAGATCCATGTGCAAAATTTGGAGCGGTGGCCAATAAAATTTGCCATTCTGGGATGGTCTCACAGCATACATTAATTTGTGCGTTAGTATAGAATGTGTATATTTTTTCAGGACTTATTCCAGATAATTGTGTTACTCTCTTAATAGCCTTTAATAAAATCCTAGCCACAAGCACTGGGTAAGGTGTAAGGCTTTGTTCTGGTTGTGCTGGGAGGTTCACCCACTCAATCACTCTGTCTCCTTGATGAAGGACTGCTGTGGGTGCCTCTTTTGTAGCAAAAACTGATATTTCCAAGGGTTTTTGAGTGACTCTTTCAACCACATTGGATAAAGCCAGTTCAACTTCTCTCAAAGCCTTTTGTGCTTCTTTTGTAAGCTGGCGTGGTGAATTTAAAGCACTGTCTCCCCTTAAAATGTCATAGAGAGGTTGTAGTTGATTGGTAGTTAAGCCTAACACTGGACGCATCCATTGGATATCTCCTATTAATTTTTGAAAGTCATTTAAGGTGTTCAACTTCTCTGTTCTTAAAGAAAGCTTTTGTACTGTGAGTGTCTTAGGATATACTTCATATCCTAAATATTGAAAAGGAGCATGTCTTTGAATTTTTTCTGTAGCTATATGCAGTTTGTAGTACTTTAATGTTTCCATGGTCCTTTGTAGACATGTCTCTAACATTTGTTCCTCAGGTGCACATCCCAAAATATCATCCATATAATGTAACAATATTACTTTTGGAAAGGCTTTTCTTACTGGAGCAAGAGCAGCTGCAACATACATTTGGCACATAGTAGGGCTGTTTTTCATTCCCTGTGGCAAAACTGTCCATTCACATCTTTTATAAGGCTCGGCCAAATTAACACTAGGCACTGAAAAAGCAAATCTTTTCATATCCTCCTTATCTAGAGGAATAGAATAGAAACAATCCTTAATGTCTATAACCCATAGAGGCCATTCTCTTGGCAACTGAGTAGGAGATGGAAGTCCAGGCTGAAGAGTTCCCATAGTTTCCATCTGTTCATTTACTCTTCTTAGATCAGTTATCATCCTCCATTTTCCAGATTTCTTTTTCACCACAAATACTGGGGAATTCCAAGGACTTAGAGAAGGCCGCAAGTGTCCTTGGTCAAGTTGTTCTTGCACTATGTCTAATAAGGCCTGAATTTTATCACTTCTTAAGGGCCACTGTTCTACCCACACTGGTGAATCAGTCTTCCACTGAATAGGAACTGGTGAAAGTGCAGGTAGGCCTTCAACAGCAGCCCTGCCTAAAAAGCCGAAGTGCTTATTTGTAATCCTATCTGCTGTAAAATGTCTCTTCCCCACAGATTGATGGGGATTTTTTCAACCACAAAAGGAGTAAAAGCTCCTGTTTCTCCTTCAAATACCCATCTCAAAGGCCTAGCACTAACTTCTGCTGCTATTGATCCTCCCACCCCAGACATATAGGTGTCTGCTTTAATCTTTGGCCAGTGACCGGGCCAATTGGCACCTCTAATAACTGTACGATCTGCACCTGTGTCTACCAATCCTTCAAATGGTATTCCGTTTATATAAATAGTAAGCATAGGTCGGTCAGCTGTCACAGCTGCTGTCCAATATATTCCTGGATTTTGTTCATTGGAGTCAAAATCTAGGCGACTATCACTAGGTTGCTTATTAGGGGTCCGTAACAATAAGCCTGATGCTACTACTTCTCCTGGTTGATAAATCACACGTTGTCTGCCTGTGTTAGTGACTGGGATATTAGATACACGTTCTCCAGTCTCCCACATCAGTGTATGGATGGACACTGTTTTGTAGGCACTCTCGGAAGGTGAAATGGTCAAGCCTACTGTGCCTGGAGGCAAAGGATCCATAGGCTCAACAGGAACAGATTTCACTTCTCCAGGGAGTATCTCGGTAGTCTCTACTGCACACAACTCTATTTTTCCTAATTTCAATCCCTTTCTTCCATCTGATTGCCTTTTGGCTGATTGATCATGTCTTAAAATTCTCTGGATGTAACCTCGGCTGCCATCATGCCCCACTTGGGGGGCTGAAGCTGGGCCCCACCTGTCATTTCCCTGTATCAATCTACATTCGGAGGCCCAGTGGAGGCCCTTGTGACATTTTGGACATGGAGTTTTAGGTCTTCTCTCACCCTGTCTTCTCACTGTATCTCCATATCTACACTGAGCTCTTAGATGCCCAATTTTTCCACATTGAAAACATCGCCGAGTTTCTCTAGAAGGCCCTTGCCATGAGGGACCCTGTCTTTCCACATTCATCATTGTCCGGGTGTAAAAAGCATTTGTTCCCACTGTAGCACAGCGTCTTATGATCTCCTCTAAAGGAGCATCTTTGTCTAATCCCCATATAATTCTTTTGCAAATCTCATTGGCATTTTCCTTAGCCAGATGTCTGGTCATTATTTCTGTAGCTGAATTTTCTCCAATAGTTCTTTTGACAGCAGTTTGCAAACGTCCCACAAAATCTGCAAAAGGTTCATTGGGACCTTGCTGTATTTTAGTGAAAGCCTCTCCACGATCTTTCTGTCCAGGAAGGACACCCCAAGCTTTTATTGCAGCCTTAGCAATTTGTTCATATATTGTCATGGTATAATTAATCTGTTCCGAATTCTCTCCATATTGACCTTCACCAGCTAAGTGCTCAAAAGTGAATTGTGTGTTAACTCCTATTTCCAAATTGCATCTGACTTGAATTTTACATAATTCATGAAATTCCGCAAGCCATAATAAATTTTCTCCAGGCTCCAGACATGTCCTTGCTATGGATTTCCAATCATTCGGGGTTAGGACTTCATAAGACAAACCATCTAGTAACATTTTGACATAAGCTGATGTAGCCCCATAAAGGGTACAACCTTTTTTCAAATCCTTAATTGTATTCAAATCTAAAGGTGCATATCTTCTCCTTTTTTTACCTACAGAGTCAGTATTTTCAATCACAGGATATGCATGTATAAAATCACTTATATCCTGTCCTTCTCTCTTAGCTTTAACCAATGCTTTTTCTAATCTTGTCATAGGCTTAGGCTTCTTCACAGGCAATTCTGTTTGTGTTTCTGCCTCTTCCCCTCTTTCTTCCTCCATCTCTGAAGGTGGGGTTGATGTGGGCCTGTCAATAATCTGTTCTCTAGGCAGGGTTGAAGCTTCTTCAAAAGAATCATACCATAATTCCTCATTTAAATCCTCTTGCTCTAGGGAAAGATCTTGATCTTTCCTTTTTTCCTCACACTTCCTCCTCTGTTCATTTTTAGAACTTTTCCTTCTCCTACAACTTGCTTGATAGTTTAAGGCTAATTGAACTATGTTGTAGATATAAAATACTTCTGCAGAAATTGAACGAGGCCCATTTTTTGCTTGAAATTCTTTCATTTCATATCCCACTAGCTTCCATTTATCTACATCTATCTTTTCTTCCTCTAAGAACCAAGGGGATGTGCGTCTTAATGCAGCCAAGAGTTTAGCAATCTGTACCCAGGTTACAAGTAAACTCTGCTCCTCAATTATCTTGATTATACTCTCTATAGTACCACTCCTGAATGGAGCTGAGGTTGCGTCTGGGGCTGAGGTTGAGTCGGCTGAGGTCCAGGGATTGAATATAGCTAACATCTGCCCCATTTCAGCTATAAGAGATTCCTGGTTTAACCCTTAACAAGTTAAGTTCCTTATTTATCTATTAGCACGCTCACTTAATCTTTAACAAAGTTTCCTCGTTACTCACGGTTCTGGGTCAGAGAGACTGAGATCTAGATCGGAAGCTTTTCCACTGGAATCAGGACTGTGTCTGTCCCTGTTCGGGCGCCAAATTGCGAAGGTCTGGTCTAGCTCCTCTTGTCAGGATAAGCAAAAGTCCTTGCCCCACGTGTGGACGCCAATTGTAGCGAGCTGTCGTCTCCAGAAGCTGCTGGATCGCTCTCTGGGAAGAGATCTGCTGTGTCTACTCAAATCTCTCAGACAGATTCTTCTTCCTGTAACGAACCGTTGTCTCCAGGCAGTTGCTGTTAACTCTTGTCCAAAGAAGTGACTTCCCTTCCTGCAGAGAGCCCCGTCAAGCCTGATGCAATTCAGAGTCTTCTCCTCTTCCTGGATTGCTGTCCTCTTTATCCTCCCAGAGAATGGGCGTGGGATAATGCAAGGGCTTCTGGGAAGAACCACTTCAGCCAATGGGCTTGCTCCTTCTACCAAGTCAACCTGAGTTCTCACCTTGTAACTATCCAGACAACCTCAGTTCTCACTTAGTAATCCTAACACTGCAGGGATCTTTTTCTGCTTTGTAAAGTGTTAGCAGGGTCTTACTCTGAGTGGGTCTTCTGGCATTTGGTAGCTCTGTGGGGCTTTGGGTATTGATTTCAGGGTAGGGGAAGCCAGACTAAGAGGAAGATGATTTATCTTACCTCATGTGAGAGAATGGTGATCATGCTATGAATAAAAGACTGGGGAAAATGTTTAGAATATCTAGAAAACTTTCCCACTGTTAATCCCACATAAATGTAGGCATATTTTGTATTCTTGTTGGGTGGGCTAAGACGAAATGATTACTGATTTATATCTGACTCTACTTTTATTTTTGGGCAGATTTTTTACCCTGAAACCACAGACATCTATGATCGAAAGAACATGCCCCGCTGTATCTACTGCATCCATGCACTCAGGTAAATAGGTTTTTTGAAAAAAAGAATATAGTGGTGTCTTCAAGCCTGGATGTAGTACGCATGTTGTGTTCTATGAAGGCAGAACTTGAGAACATGAAGCATTAGCCTTAAAATTGGGAAATTATTGGAAAATTGACTTGGCAAGAATAAGTTCTTATAAATCTTTTCTAACATTCCTTGCCATTCTCTGTCTCTGTTTTTGAATTTGTCTCTGTCTTCCTCTTTCCCTCCTACTTTCTTTCTCTTCTTTCTCTTCCTCTCCCTTTTCCTCATCCTCCTCTCCTTCTCCCTACCTTGGCCACTTGATTGTAACTTCTAATTTTAAAGTCTACATTTTAAAGTCTAATTTTAAAAACTACATTTGTACATTTGAAAACTTTGTTAGATAATCTGGCTTTGTTATAATATGGCAATTTAAAATATAAGTTCAGAATTTCTTGCTAATTCTTTAGTATTATACTAAATTTCATCAGTAACCTATTACTCCCTTTGAAATATCTGGAAGAACCAGTTGAAGGCATGAGTGGCTCTGTTGGAACAACTTGGTTTCTCTTTGGTCAGCTTGGTAATTTTGGTTCAGTTTTGTGCTCATTAGTTGATTTTCAAAGCACCACAAGTTAATTCATTTGCTCATTAGTTACCACTCATCCTAAGGCAGTAAACTCTTTAATGGCGGGCATCCTTGGCCCTTATGTGACAAATTAGAAAATTGGTATAATTGATTTGACCCAAGTCCTCCAGTAAGTCGGTGAAAGATGAAATGGTTCTACTTTCTAATCATAAACCAAGTTTAGGATGATTAAGTAATCAGTAGGGGAAGGAGCTGGGCAGTGGTGAATCTCCCATCTTGGCAAATATGGTCAGCTTGGTTAGAGAGCCAGGAGCTGTGATTGAAATGAAAGAGGTATAAAAATGAAGTGTCATTGCCTGCTGATATTTTCTTATCTAATCCAAAAATGTTTATGAAAATTGATGTGTGGTTTTCATCCACACATTTCTCCCATTTCCCCTTTTTGATCTGAGGAGAATTTTCATGGCACTGAAATGGAGTGATGAAAAGACATAAGGAAGATTCATACAGATAGATTAGTAAAGCATATGCAGCCTGCTTAAAAGTCATGTATATTGGGCTGAGACTTTTTCTTTCCCAAGATGATATCAGTTTGCTTGACTGGAAGGAGAGATTGGTTGAGTTTTTGTTCTTACTTTCTTTTAACAAACTCTCCTCTCTGTTCTCTATACAAATCTTTCAAGCTCCAGCTCAAGTCTTGCCTTGTTTGTAAACACTGTTTAGTCCATTCCAGCATGTCCCTTTTCTGAATGCCTATGGTACATTCTGTGGTACATACCTTAGAACAACCATGATAGATGACATTTTAGATAGCACCTTTACCTATGTTAACTCATTTTATTCTTACCACAGTCCAATGAGGTTGTACAACCTGTTTTATAGATGGAGCCAAAGAGAGGTTGTCCAGAGTCCCACATTTTTAAATGTTTGGGACAAGATTCCAACTTTGGTCTTTCTGACTTCAAATCTTGTCTCTCTGGGACAGAATTTCTAGATGGGGTGGATGGATCTGGCTCCAAATCAGATAAATTCTTTATGTTGTGATTTGAACCTCCCTAGACAGCTAAGCTGGGGAAGGCTGTGCCTGAGGAGAAGTCAGCAGAGGGACACTTTGCTTCTGTGGGTTTACGTCCTTTCTGCAAGGTGAATGGAAGCTCAGGCTCTCTTCTGTTTAGGTAAAAATAACTTCCCAAAGCAGTGTCTCCAGTCCTTGGTAGTTGGTTCTAGGAAAATCTCTCTAGAGTTGTGTGCTCTTTTTGTCCTTTTTCTTCTGTAGCACTTTTATGGAAGGGGATCTGACCTTGGCCATGAGTATGTCAGCTGGAAGGAAGATGTTCAGGAAGCCCTTGCCTTCATTTAAAATAAATTTAGATACAGGAACTCAAAGCTTTTCATGTATATAATGAGAACTTTGGTTGGGAATGAAACATTTTCTTTCTTGGGCTGTCATCCTTCTTTTTAGAGCCTTGTCTGACAATGATGTAGCCAAATGGATTCACCAAATGGAATGGAAGCCTCAGAGAAGGGACTATTTTATTTTTTTATCTTTTTGTCCTTACTTGCCTTAGCATGGTGCTTGGCATATAGATATTTAAAGATTAAGTGAATTCTTAATTGGAGTGGTGACTTTTTATTGTTTGAAGGTATTGTAGAAGACAGAATTAAAACAACTGACTGGAGAGGGAGAGGAGAAATGGGGCATTTGAGCATGACTCTTAGGTGTGGAGCTGGGTGACTGAAAGGACTGTTGTGTTCTCAGTAGATGGGGGAAGTTTGGAGGAGAGGGGCCAGTTTAGAAGGAAACATAAATAATGACTGCCATTTTGGACATGTTGATGTTGAGAGGCTAATGGGCTATATCACAGTACATATAATCCACAGGCAGTTGGTGATGCATGATGGATATTGAGGATATTAGGGCTATATAAGTAGATGTAGGTGTTATGTGCCTTAGTAGAAATAAGATTTAATCCCATCAGAGAAAATATTGAGGGAAAAAAAGAAAAGGGTCCTGTATAGAGCTTAGAGAATATGCATGCTTGTAGAATAGGTGATGTATAATGGTTGACAGAAGAGATTGAGAGAGACCAGGAAGTAAAGAGAACTAGGAGGTAAACAGTGTCATACAATGAAGGGGTAGAAAGAGTATCCACGAGGAGGGAGTCATTAACCATAGCAGAAGTGTTATATAGGATGTAGGATGAGGATCGAAAAAGACAAGAACTCAAAATCACAGCAACACAGAGCCATTTAGTACAAGGAGAAAAAATTCCACATACTTCAGGTCTTGAAGGCTTCCCTATAATATAGGCCTGTACCATCATGTTGGCTTTCAACCAGTAAGAAAAGGTTTTTTTTTTTTTTTTTTAATTCAGTAGTCTTTAGTTTAAAAAGAGAAAGAGGAATCTATAATACGTTTCAGCAAGGTTTTCTTCCAAAACTCGTAAACAAAAAAATGAAATCTTTTTGAATAGCTAAAGTTTTACTGCATATGACTTCAATTATAAGCTTCTTTCTTGAGCAGGTAAAGGTACAGTCCAGAAATAAATTGTACCATCAAAAAGCCATGACAAAGGGAACTTGAATTTATAATGCTTGCCTAGCTCTTTTTTCTAATTCCCCCTTATCCCTTAAATCTTCTAAGAGCAGAAGGAAGAGCCAGCTGCGTGTTAATAACAACAACATACAGGTTAGCGCAAAGAGTTCTAACTTTTCTACATGTTTTATCTTCTAGCTTGTACCTGTTCAAACTGGGGCTGGCTCCCCAGATTCAAGACCTGTATGGCAAGGTTGACTTCACAGGTAAAAAGCTCTACTTTAGTTTGTGGATTTAGTTGGTGGATGAAAAAACGTGTACAAATCACTTCATCAGTTAGTCATCCCCATAGTCATGTATCTGGATTTACATGTTTCCCCATGTGGAGTGAAATTGAGGTGGGAATGGGAAAAAAAAGGCAAAAAAAATTGCTTTTTAATTTATGTTTCTACTTAATGTTTATAGAAATTATGTTTATCTAATATTCTTAATAATACATAAACACATCTTTGGGCAGATGCTCATTTTTTTTAAGCATAGTTATATGAAGGCAAGAAGGAAAAGACAGGATTAGCAAAGTGGATGTGTGGAGGAATTGCAAATGTATATTGATATTGGAACTGTTTTTGTAGATCTATTATAAGGAGTGACTCAATATCTCATCATTAAACTTTTTTTTTTTTTAATCATTTGGCTTATTTATATTATCTGAAAAATAGGTCACAGAATTACAGAATCTTAAAAAGCTATTTCCTCCAAACTGATACTTGAAAGTAATCCTTTTTCTAGCATACCTAAGAAGTGCTCATTCAGTCTTTCCCTTGAGAACTTCTAGTGAGAGGGAAGCCAACTATTTTCCAAGGCAGCTGATTGCATTTTTGGATAACTTCAGTTGTTAAGCAGGTCTTCTTAAAACAAGCCCAGATTTCTCTGTTTTCATACTGCTACCTGTTGTTCCTAGTTCGTTCTTTTTGGGCTGGGGAATGTCCAATTGTTACATGTTTGTCCTTTGATATAATTAAAGATTGTTGTTATATCCCTGCTGAGTCTTCTCTTTGGGGTTAGAAACCCCCAGATTTCAAAATTCTAATAACATGGCATGATCATATTCTGGTTGTTTTTCTCTGGAAAGTCTCCACCTTATAAATGTTCTTTCAAGATGTGGGACCTATTCTTGAACACAGGGTTTAGGATGTTGCTGGAGAAGGCAGAATGTAGAGGGTCTCTGACTTCCTTAAGACCAAAACCTCTGCCTTTCTTCTTATAGCCTAGGTTTACTTTAGCTTTGGGGCCTGTCAAATCACACTGGTGACTCACTGTGCTTGCAGCTCACAAAAATCTTTAGATCTTTTTCATATAAACTGAGTTTATCCATGTTGGATTTTTATACTTTTGAAGGTACTTTGTTGAAGTCGGCTATAATACAGTTTATCCCCTTTAAATCCATCATATTGGATTTGATCCAGCATACTGTCTTATCAAGATTTTTTTGGATTTTTGACCCTGTTACTGATGATTTCACTATCCCTCCCAGTTTTGTGTCTTCTGCAGATTTAATAATCTGAATAAAAATGACATAATAATGCTATTTAGACCTTTATTTAAGTCTTTGATAAGAATATTTTATATTATAGCACCAAACTTGACTGCCTTGTATATTTCATTGGAAAGTTCTTTTTTAGATTTACATTGAGCCTTTTGAGATTGTCATTAATTCAATTTGAATACATCCAATTATACTCTCCTCTAGCCCCTTCCCATCTTATTTTTTTCCCACAGAAATTCAGTAGATACCCTATAAGAAAACATGATAAACTTGTCAAATACTTAACAATTTATGTAAGCTCGATCTATAGAAGTCCCTTGAGTTACCAATTTCTAGTTACCTTGCCAAAAAGAAAATAAAGTTGTGATTTTTGCTAAAATTTTTAGATAATCACCAACCATTCTTTTAAATAATGTTATAGACTTTTGCCTGATATTAAAGTCAACTTTGTTGGCAATACTTTGTATTTACCATTCTCTTTCAGTTTTTAAGAATATTTTCCCTTTATAATTCTGTGGTAACTCATTCTCCACTCTCTTTCCCAGATTCCCTGACAGAGGTTTAGCAGTCATGGATGGCTGCCTGTTCTACCAGGCAGTCTGAGCTGTAGTTTGTTTTTTCCTACTTGATCTAAATTAAGGGTAGCTGGGTACTTTATTCTTTTTATTATATTTACCAGTTCTCTATTGAGGCCATTTCTGTCCTGTCCTTTTTAGTCTAGAAATCACTTTCCTCAGACAAAAGAGAATCAGAGGAAGAGTCAGGCATCTTCAGTTTTTCTCCATTTTTATTATAGCCTCACTCATTTCGGGTAGAAGCCCTATCCTTTCCTTGAATCTCCTTTCTTCCCCAAAGTAGCTTTAAAAACTTAACAAACCTTTTTGCCTTTTCCCTGCTATTCTTAGCCAGGACCATGGCACACGTTTGTTATTATACTATGGCCCTCCTTTGTTTCCTTCTTTTGTGTTATTTATTTTAAAATTTTATGTTGATCCAGTTCCCTTTGTATTCATGTGGTTTCCATAGACGTTTCCCTCTTTCTTCACATTGGAATTGTTTTCTCTTTGTATCTTTAAGCCATTCACCTCAAGTCAATATAACTAGTCTTATTAGATGTGGGATTTAAACTCAAGTCTCCTGACTGTAAACCTAGGATTATTTCCACTAACATATTGGATGAGGCTTGGGCTGAAAATGTCCAGGAGATTTAATTTGTTGTTCAATGTTTGAAATATCTCCCCTTCTACCTCCCCAGCTTTGTTCTCTTACTCCCCCTTCTTCCCTCTTCCCCTCCCCTCTGCTCCGTTCTTGCATTTTGTATATAGCAAACTTTGTCTCCTGCATGTCTTCCGTTTAGGCTTTTATTTCCTGAAGTTTTGTATTGACTTATTTGTAGAAGGAGCATTGAATCAGCTTTCCCCTTCTTTTTTACAGAGGAAGAAATCAACAACATGAAGAGTGAATTGGAGAAATATGGGATTCAGATGCCTGCCTTCAGCAAAATAGGGGGAATTCTGGCAAATGAGCTCTCTGTGGATGAAGCAGCATGTAAGGAACAAGGGATTTTTTATGTATTCTGGTGGGATTATCGTCACACTTTCAAATAATTCAGATTATTGTGTTAATCATAGAGTGTAAGGTTTTGAAAGGATCTGGTGAATATTTCAAATTCATTAAACAATTAGAGGAAAAGATTGCCTTAAAGCTTTTCTGTCAGAAAAATATTTCCTACCTGTGAATCAAAATTAGCCAAGATTTCTTGAGAGAAGTAGCAGTAGAAATGAATCATGAACATCAGATGAGGCATCAAGGATGGATGACATTGTACTGGTGGTGCAAAGCTCTGGGCATTGGAGAGACTTCTAGATGAGATTTTTAACTCTTAGAGTCTGGCTTCATCGTTCACATGTGAAAGATAAAATGATGTGTATTTGTTGGTACAGCCAATAAAATTTTCCCTTCAGTCCCTAAGGGCACTGACTCTACAGTGCCAGACTCTGGTCCAGACTATACTGGTGGAGGTTTAGAACGGGAAGAGAATGGCCTGGATTACCTTCAGGAAATTACTGAGCTCCTTCAGTGAGCTGTATAACACCTTCCCAAAATGAGGGCTCATATTTTAATACCAGCATTCTGTTGGTGTTGCTTTGTAGTAAAGGCATAGAAAAATAGAGATATAATGGTCTCTGAAGAATTGAAAATGACTTTTGACACAAGAGATAATGAGAGGGGTGAGAAGAATGCAGCATGGACCCAAAGAGGAACTTTAATAGAACAGAAGGAAGTAAAAGATGCCATCAGGAAATACATTATAAAAAGACAAGGTGGGCTGGTCATGCAGCGAGGGCAAGGTAGCCAAAGGGCTTCACTAGCACCAGAGATTGTGGAAGGCCTCTGTCATATTTGGTGGATGCCCTGTGTGAATTTATGGGAAGCCATGGACATTTGTGCACACAATGCTCCGTCTGGCTAAGCAGTTGTCTACATCAATGGAAGGAAGAAGCAGATTGATGGTATCTCACTTCCTCTTGAGTAGCAAGCTCTATTCCTTTGATAAGATGTTTGAAACAGTATGAGGAAGTAGATAGATTCTATGTCCTTATTATTTGGAAATAGATGTATTTTGTTTAAACTACAAGAACACTGTTGGAAAGTTAGGGGCTGTACACAAATACTGTCTTTAATAATATTATCCTCACTAATAATGAATAGTAATAACATTCACTTTGTGGTGCTTTAAGGTTTGCAAAGTGTTTTTACCGAGAATGAGAGGTTGGTAGAGACATTATTCTCTTTTTACATCCTTAAATTTACATTTTCATGAAAAAATTCAGCTTATGGGGATGGTGACCTGCTTAAGATCACATAGCTAGGAATTTAAGAATTCATTTAGTTCAGACCCCTAATTTTACTTAAGAGAATTGAAGGAAGAGTCAATATTTAAACCCACATCTTTGAGATTGCGTTCAGGATTTGAATGCAACACTACTACTAAATTCAGGTAATGAGGAGAAAGGTGAGAGAGAGCTCCAAGTAGAGTTTACAGATTAACTCAGAAGTGCAAGGTGGGCTAGATGTGAGGGCAGTGTTGTTCTCTTCAATGATAGACCCTCTGGCCACTGACTAGGGCATGTTTCATTGTCATTCCTCTGCCCCTTTCCAGTCAACAAAAGGATGTTTCCAGAGGGATTCGTTCCTTTTGCTAGAGTGCCACTAGCTCTAGAACCCTGTTTGCTTACTGATATTGGTCTCCATGGACAAAGGCTAGTAAAGGGGTTGTGAGTTTTCAGAGTTTATTTGTCTTGCAGAAGATGAGTTTTTAAAGACAATGATGAAATCCAGGAGAGCAGCCAGATGGGGAATGATGAGGTGCCTATCCTGGGGTCCCCTCCTTCATGGGAAGAGGCCAAGAACTAATTTTTTAACCTTTGCTCTTCATTGCTTCTCACTTGTGAAAAGAGTCCATTAAGTCATCTCTGTGATGAGGGGCTGTGTAATTAACTTATGCATATTAATGCCTAATTCTGTATAAATGTGGTGTTCTGTACTTTTATTTTTCCAGTGCATGCTGCCGTTATTGCCATCAATGAAGCCATTGAACGTAGAGTTCCTGCTGATACATTTAGTGCTTTGAAAAATCCCAATGCTATGCTGGTGAATCTTGAAGAGCCATTGGCCTCCACTTACCAGGATATACTTTACCAGGCCAAGCATGACAAGATGGCAAATGCAAAAAACCGAGTAAGAATGAAAGTTCTTTGATTAAGGACTTTTAGGTTTTTATTTCTTCAAATTAGGCTTGTGGATTGATTCTGTTGTTTATTGCATTTCACTTAGCTATTTCGTTTAGCTCTGAATCTGTTTTATTAACCTTATTAAAGAGCATTTCTGGGGAAAGAATAGTCTCTAAATTTTAATATAACTTTTCTTCATTTTCAGCTTTTAAAAATTTGAGATGACTGTGCATTGTGGTTATGCCAGGGCCTATTAATCCTGTAGTTAACATTAAGAGTTTTGTTATGAATAGTTGCTTGACCATACAGAATGTACAAAAACTCAATTAGGAGTTTATATTTACTTTCCATGTTGGGAGTCTATAATTTAAGACATTTCAACTTTGCGGATCAATTTCTAGATCATGACGGAATGAAATTAATTTCAATTCCATAAGTTTCCTCATAGCATGGTCTTCTGCAGCAAAGGTTAGCAATCTCTAATACAGATGCAAAGGATGCAATGTCAATTAGTTGCTGCCACCAAGAGCCTTTCTTAGTACTAGTGGGCTGTTGTTGACAGTCAAAAGGAGACAAGATGTGTTACCCTTCTTCCTCACTTGTCTGTCCTTGGCAGGAGAGGAACTGTCCACACTTTGCAAGTTTTGTGCCATTTGTTGCTCAGTATTCTCTTCTCACCAATAGCGTGTTGAGGAGATAGTGGGGGATAGAATGGCTAGCCTCCTCTAAGCTTGTTTGTAAAAGACCCCTCTATTCTCTTATTCCTAATAAGCCATTTTAAATATGTAGCTGGTTATAGGCACTCTTTTTTTTTTTTTTTTTTTTTTTTTTGCTGAGGCAATTGGGGTTAAATGACTTGCCCAGGGTCACACAGCTAGGAAGTGTTAAGTGTCTGAGACCAAATTTGAACTCAGATCCTCCTGATTTAAGGCCTGGTGCTTTATCCACTGTGCCACCTAGCTGGCCCTGTAGGTACTCTTTTAAAGATCACGTGTTTATTATAAATGAGTTTCATCTTTTGTTTCTTTTTTCTGGATGCTCTTGATAAAAGTTTAAAAATGGAGTTTTTTGCAGCATAAGTATTTTTGTACTTGAGAAATCAAATCTATGTAATCATTTTTAGAACCCTATAAAATCTGGGCACATGTGTGAGCCATGTTTATATTTGTTATCCAAGACGGGCAAAGGTACTTTGTAACCCAGCAGGGAAGAACCTGTGCTAACTTTTTGTCTCATCTTTAGACGGAAGATTCTGAAAGAGAAAGAGATGTTTACGAGGAGTTGTTGACTCAGGCGGAAATTCAGGGAAATATAAATAAAGTCAATAGTAAGTATATCACTGAGTTCACCAGTGACTATCTAATGGGATATATGTGCCCACAATGAGAGGAAGGTTGGGGTCTTCCTGGTTTGGTGGTAGAAAGGCATTCATTGATTCTGTATCTTCCACTCACTTTCTGTGCAGGAGGCCTTGTTTCCTTGTATATTTCTCTCTCCTTTTTCCCTCTGCTTCCCCTCCCTCCCACTTTCATTCAGGCCTCCTTACCTCACACCACATGACTGCAATTTGCTTCCTGATTGGCCTCTTAGTCTCCCATTTCTCACTCCTCTGATTTACCTTGTATATCACTACCAAGTTTGTCTTTCATAGGTACTTTAGAGTTGTTATGTTGTTGTGGTTAAGAACCTCTTCTATTGAGTCTTCTTCGATAAAGAAAGATAAAATTTCTTTATCACCAGTTGTGTCATTACTATTTCTCCATTGTACCTTCACAGAAACTCCACTTTAAGGTCCATCTCCCCATATGTACCATGTCTGGTTACCTAGCGTTGGTCTCCGTTTAGATGTTCTTTCATGCTCCTTTCCTCCAGTCCAGACCTCACTCATCTCAAGTCCGCTGCTGTGAAGTCTTCCCTGACTCGCAGTGGATATTTCTTGTAGCAGCTTAAAGTATAAAGTTAGAGGAAGAGAATTAAAATGCTCTCTTGTAAAACTCTCATACCTAATTCAATGCTTTGTATTTAAATATTTGCTGAATGGTTAAGCATCTGTAGAAGTGTTTTCTAAATACCTTAGAATTATATATAACCAGTTTGCTAAGAACATGGTGATATAATACATACATACACATACACACACGTATTTTAATTCTTGTATTAGTCCTTTGAACTAGAAATGGTCAGATATAGCCTCATTTTTAAAATAGAGAAACTCAGGCAATGGGTAGCAATTTTTTTGTCCACAGTCACGGAAAATGGTCATCAAGAAGTCACATCTTCAACCTGCTAGCTTAGTATTTTCTCATCCAGTTTTCCTGGGGATGTGTGCCCATCGTTTTGTATTATTACAGTAGAGTGTAGCATATGGACTGGATTTCTGAGTTTTTAGGCTGGTGTCATCTGGTCATGGAGAAGACTGGGTGAAAGTTCAGCTTTTGTTTTTCTCCCTTCCAGCATATTCTTCATTAGCCAACGTGGACCTGGCTTTAGAGCAGGGAGATCCAGTGGCCTTGTATCAAGCACTTAGGGCCCCAGCTCTGGGCCTTCGAGCACTGCAGGAGGAAAACTGTGATTGGTACTTCAAGCAGCTCCTGAATGAGAAGCAGCAGAAGAAGCAGGTAAGGAATCATTCAGCACTGGGGAGAGTTAATCTGTCTATTCATCCTTTACTGTCCCATCAACATTTTTCAGGGGGCTCCAATTTTAAGGGTTTTCCCTTTTGCACATTTCTTTGGCTGGAAGCTGTTTAAAAGATGTCTGCTCAGTTTTGGGGCTAGCAGGGACTTTCAAAGCCTTTAGTCTAACCTCCTTATCCATAAGGTGAGGAAGGCAAGACTTAGATAAGTGAATGTCACATAGCCAAGTGTGTGACAAAGGCTTTGAATCCAGGGTTTCTGACTCCAGACCCAACATTTTTCCATTGTGTGAGGTAAGTGTGCATATTAACTCTCTGCATGTGAAGCATATGGGTTATGTACTAAGAAAATTCCTGTTTAATTCATGTATTAAATTTTTTGAAATCGTAATATTTTTGTAACTGTGGATCATTTGCTTGGGAAGAAGTATGGTTTGAATTTTATCCCAGGAATGAAGCTTTAAATAACTCCATTCAACAGTAGGCTGAAATGTTCAGATACTTTTCATCGTCTCTTGTGGATTTTTGCTGAGAGCCCATGGAAGACTTCTGGGAATGTTCATTTGTTTTTTTTTTTCAGACTGGAGTGATTGGTCCGTTGCAGAAGGAGGACCTGCAGGCGGCCGTGGATGCTGCTAACCGTGCAGCCTTGCAATATCAGAGAAGTAGGTGCCACAGGAATGGTGGTTGGGTTAGGGGACTGGGGACAAGAAGAAGTGTTACGGCAAAATGCTGCAGAACAATTCCAAGTCAGTCTAGCCCTATGAGAGGTGCTTCATGTGCCAGAAAACCACTGGGTGTCCTTCACGGACATGGGAGATATTCCTAGAGCTGGAGAGGAGGCTGGAATGAAATTAAGGCACACATGTGGACCTGCAGCCACTTGGCAGTCAGTCTCAGTAAGTCTTCCTACTTTAGAGACTTCAGCAAACTTAGCTGGTTTCTGCGCCCCTTTGTTGTTAGGTTTGGCATTTCTGTATAAACTTGGAAATTCTCTAAGTAAATGAGATTCTGATAGGTGTGCAATAGTAAAAATAGCAGCTAACGTTTGTGTAGCAGTTATTGTGTGCCAAGCACTATTTACTACAACAGCCTTGAGAAGTGGGTGCTATTATTATCCCCATTATATACATGAAAAAATGTAGAGACATTTTTATGTCTCAACTAGAGACATATCTTCTCCGCAGTAACCAAGTTTAATGATATATCTCTCTCTTCTAAATACTATTTACAGAGAAAATTGAGAATTCTAACTATTTGCAGCAGCCCTTAGTTTTTTCCAAAAGGAATTTTGGATCATTCTTGGAGGTGAATTTAAGAGAGGAAGTACTTTTGGGTAAAACTAACTTGGCAGATTCTTAAATCCACTTTCACATGAACTTCTCATTTTATACCTACCCTGAATTTATCCTCTTTCTATTTCAAGCATTTTCTTTAATGATTTGTATAAATATTTCTTTTCTTGGGCAGGAAAGTAGAACTATTTAGCCAAAATGAATAAGCAAAAGCTTTCAGATTTATAGTCCCTTTTAATCTAAGTACTGCCCCAGAATATGAGCACACCCAACATCCCTAGCTCTGTCCTCTTGCCTGACTGAATACTGCTTCCCCCTTCTCTCCTCCCTACCTGGAGGCCACTTTGTGAATTCCTTTCTCTCCTTATTGGACAGCAACCAGGCTCTTCTCTTGGCTGCTGTTGCCACCTGATGGCTGTGCGGGGTATGTGCCTTACCTGACATTTTCTTCCTCATAGTTTCCTCTTTCTTTCGTAGCTCAATTCTTTAGGCAGTCTCCTCAACATAACATTATTATGCCCCTACTGTGTGCCAGGCTTTGAGAAAAAAAAGAAAAAAGCAAATTATTCTCTGCCTTCAGAGATCTTTCATTTTGTCGAGTAAAATAAAGCAAATAGTATTTAGAAGGGAGAGATATATCATTAAACTGGGTTATTGTGAAGAAGATATGTCTCTAGTTGAGCCATGGAAGAAGACAAAGATTTGGGAGTTATACATGAAGGAGGAGTTCTACCCTGGGAAGGAAGTTATGCAAATGAAGCAACAGGAAGTGGAATGTTAAGGGTGGTTAATAGCTAGTGGTCCAATATGGCTGGATTGTGTAGTAATCAAAGAGAACTAATGTGGCGTAAGCGTGGGAAAGGTAACTGAGTCAGATCCCAGAGGGCCTTAAGTGATGGATGTAAGGGTTTGTATTTTATCTTGAAGATAATAGAGGTTTTTTAAAAAAAATTTAAGGTAAGAGAGTAGCAGAGGCTCAAATTCTTATATAAAGATGCTTTTAGAACCGCAAACCATTATATAGCTTTAAGGAAATATATTATGTTGAGTGTTTTGAGGCGGAGAATAGAAGTGGTGTTTTAGGACTATTAATCTGATGATGGGAATAGTGGATAGATTGGAGGGTGAAAATCTTGTCTGCTCAGATTAACAGGAAAGATCCAGCATCAGCTCATTTTGTCCAGTGATTTTAGATGGTTAGCAAGCATATATTGAGTCTCTACTTTAAATTCTGAGGAATCAGAGAATGGAGAAAACAGCCCTTTTTCTTGGGAAGTTTACATTCTAATGGTGAGCCAACGTGTACATGCCGGATAGATGGTGAACAGGAGAAAGCCCTTGTCACAGGCAGTGCCTCAGCTTGAGAGTCTGAGAGGCGAGTGTGAGGGGGGGCAAAAGCCGCGGTGCCAAGGCCAAGTGCGAGGGGCTATCTGAGGAACAGCTTGCAGGCCTGGCTGGTGAGGTCGTAACATGTGAAGCAGGGGAAAGTATTCGGGGACTGGCAAGTTAGGAAGGGTTTTACGTGCAGTACAGGGGGCTTCCTGTTTAGTTCTGGAGGGAGTAGTGAGCCTTTGGGGGCTTTGTTTGTTGCTGAGAGGCTTTAGAAACATCACTTTGGCAACTGAGTGAGAGATCATTGGGGTTAGAAGACCAAGTGGAAAGCTTTTGGGATAGTCCAGGTGAGAAATAATGATGACTGAACTAGAATAGGGTGTGAGTAGGGAGGAAACAGAGATAATGCTGGGAGGAATGGTAAGGTTTGGCAGCAGATTGTCTCTAGGGAGAGGACAAACCTTCTTGGGTGTGAAGATGAAGCTGTTGACAGTAATGTAGAAATTCAGAATAGGAAGGGTTATTGGGAAAGATAATTCTCTTTTGGACGTGTCTAAGTTTGAGGAGTCTATGGAACATCTGGATTAAAATGTCCAGAAGACAAGTGGAATGGCAGGACTCTAGCTCAGGAGAGAAACTAGCTTTAGATCTATAGATTTTTTTCTAGGACAATATATATTAATTCCTCTCATTAACTTTAAAGCCCAGGACACCCTAGCTACCACCTGTCTTTCTAGCATCATTGGACATTTCTTCCCTTCTTCCACTTTGTGTTGAAGCCAAATTGGCCTTTTGTCCTTTTCATATATGATACTCCCATCTCATTTCCGTGTCTTTATAGTAACCATCCAGCATGCCTGGGATAACTTCCCCCTTTAATTCTGCCTTGTAGCGTGCATCTGTCTATCTCTCCTTTTAAGAGAGAGGGAGGAAGGGAAGGAATGAGAAGAAAAGAGAAATAGGGAGAGGGGGTGGGGGAGGGAGAGAGACAGAAGAAAAAAGGGAAGAGAAAAAAGGATAGAGAAGAGAGTAAAGAAAGTAAAGAGGATGAAGAAAGGAGGATGAGACTGAGGATCTTTTCTTTTTTTCCTGAGGCATTTGGAGTTGTGACTTGGCCAGGGTCACACAGCTAGGAAGTATTAATTGTCTGAGGTCAGATTTGAACTCAGATTCTCTTGACTTCAGGGCTGGTGCTCTATCCACTACACCACCTAGCCGCTCCTTTTGTTTTGTTTTGTTTTGTTTTTTAATGCTGGGAGAGCCATGCCCTTGTTCCTGGGCAGCTGGGAATGAGCCATTCTACAGGGACAGGTTTGTGAGAGAATGGGAGTGAAGGAGGGAACAAGGAGGAGAGACAGAATGGGTTGAGATCAGGGTGCAGGTGGAGTGGTTTAGTCTTGGCAAGATATGGGCCATTTCTTCATTTGAGATTGGAGTTAAGTAGAAAATAGTGGGGGATGTATGAGTAATTGAGATGAAGAGGGAGAAAGAGGAATTTCTTTGACAGACCCTTAAGGTTGAAAGCCTTGCTTTTCTCTTATTCATATTCCAGGATTGGCAGCAGTGACTTCAATTAATGCTGCAATCCGAAGGGGTGTTGCTGAGAAGACTGTGTCAGAGCTGATGAATCCAGAGGCTCAGTTACCTCAGGTGTTTCCTTTTGCTGCTGAACTTTATCAGAAGGAGCTGGCTACTCTACAGCAGCAGAGCCCGGATGTAAGTAACTGAACCTGTGCAGTTTGTGAGGGTCAAAGCATAGAAGTAGTCTTCACAATCATTAGGATAAATCAATATCATTCTCCAGAATAGATTGATAACATGTTCTTTACAAGTAATAAATGACTTTCATATTGAGTCTATTGAAATAGTCCTTCCGAACACTGGGAAGTGAATGTAAATTGTAAGCACTACTGTCTATCTACCCAGGTTTTATACCTTCGGAATCTAATACTTAATGTGCAACAAGAAAATGGTATTTACACACATATATTGTATCTAGGTTTTATTGTAACACATGTAGGATGTATGGGATTACCTGTCATGGGGGGGGAGGGAATGGAGGGGAGGGGATAATTTGGAAAAATGAATACAAGGGATAATATGGTAAAAAAAAAAAAAAAAAAAATTACTCATGCATATATACTGTGAAAAAAAAAAAAAAAAGAAAAAAAAGAAATACATCCTTCCCTTGATAATAGGTAACATTCCTCACACCTGTTTCCCCCCTCTTTGTTTTCTCTCTCTGTTTTGTATAGCATAACCTTACTCATCCTGAACTCTCCGTTGCAGTCGAGATGTTGTCATCAGTGGCCTTAATCAATAGGGCTTTGGAGTCAGGAGATAGAAATACTGTCTGGAAACAGCTCAGCAGTTCAGTTACAGGCCTTACTAACATTGAAGAAGAAAATTCCCAGAGGTGAGTGACCAAAGGAAGAAGAAATTTAGAAACCTATTGTAAAGATTCTCCTGTTTTTCTTTTAAAAATTTTGTATTTTTAATGAATTTTATATTTCCCCTTATGTCTGTTCCCCTTTCCTCTCCCAAAGAGTCATCCCATGTAACAAAGAATATGTTTCAACAGAAGAGAAGAAAAAAATTCACAAACAGCACAATACATTAAAAAAAAAAATCTGAAAATACATGCAGTGTCTCACACCTATGGACTTCTCATAGGAAAGGAGTAGTGGGATATGTTTTCTCATATCTCTTCTTTGGAACCAGAGAACATGATCCTTTCTTTTTGTTGTATAGTGTGTGGTCTGGTGTGGAGAAAAAGGATCTAAAATGTCAAGAGAAATGACAGAAGAAGGAAGGAAGGGGCAGTAGTGGTTCCAGACATTCAACTCCAGATGACCCAGCTCTTATCAGTCCATCTGGTGTTGGTTGAAAAGAGAGAGAAGTGGGTCAGCTTGACAAAGGAGAATCATAAATGATATTCTTGGATTGATCAACCCACGTGCACCAATTACTTAGGAAAAAATTCCCTCTATCATGAGAATTGTTAAAGGAACTGGAAAGCAGACTGAGATCAAGCTTCTATCATTATCTTATGTAGAATTCCATATTAAATACCAGTGACCTGATCATGACATTAAAAAAAAATTAGAATAGAAATATACTATATACTGCTCATAAATTGAATACATATATCTTTAATCAAACAAAGGATGGGGCAATTACAGAAGAGAAATGTTCATTTGTTAAGTTTCTTTTTATAATCCCTGTTAAATCTTATTTGGAGACAATGTGATTTGTGGATTGCCTCTTTTCTTCTCAGAAGAATTGCTTAATTGGACCTTTGATCTCAGTGTTTTGTCTTCTAAGGAACGTGTACTGTGTATTTTGGCATTTGATCTGCTTTATAGCTTACCTTGGCATTCTTATACATTCTCCCAGGCCCCAGAGCACTTTCTAAAAAGAAAATGCTTAGTTTCACATTTGTTGTCTTGATATGCATGACTTAATTAATGCCCTCTTATCCCTTATAGCTCTTGGTTTCCATCTCTCTCTCTTGTCTCTCCCATGTTAATTCAGAAGTTTTGCCTCTGCTTACACTGAGACTTCCCTTCTTTTTCATTTTGGCATCAGATATATTGATGAACTGATGAAGCTGAAAGCCCAAGCCCGTGCAGAGAATAATGAGTTCATTACGTGGAATGATATTCAGGCTTCTGTGGACCTTGTGAACATGATGGTGCAAGAGGAAAATGAGCGTAAGTGTGCTAATATCCTCCAAATCAGAAAGTGCTGGTGCCACCAAAAGTACTGTTTTTGGTGAAAAATGAATAAGAAATAAAACCCAAGAATCAACCTCTATCTTCTCTCTCCTTCTCTCCTCTTTTTTCCTTCCTTTTTCCACTCCCCTTATCATCATGCCTGAGGGTTACTAAAGAAGGGGAAAAGGTACTCTTTGGCTGAAAAAGAGGAAATAGCCTTGTGTGCTTTTAAACGAGGACTGCTACTTATTATAATTTTCAAAGGAATTTAATTTTGAAGTGTGTAATACTAAAGAAAGATTCTGAAATATAAAGGATAGCAATTCATCATATGTATTCAAGAATTACATGAAGACAGAAAACAAATTTACTTAATAATGCATCTTTTTTTATTTGATGGTGATTATTTGGTCCTCAAATTATATTTTTTGCAGGGCACAGAAATAAAGATTACATTCAAGTTCCTATATTCTGAAGTACCTTTGGAAATAAATAACTTGTGTAGTGAAAAGAGTTTTGGATGTAGATTAGAGGCTTAGATTTACAGTTTGGTACCTTCTGCCTTTCACTTATCCCTCAGATTCTATTTACTCATTTGTGGCCCTTCCAGCTGTGAGTCTATGATCCTGGGATCTTTCTAGATTTTTGGAAACTCACTCACTCTCAAATATTTAGGGATTTATTTCAGTTTGGAAGACTTGATGGGATTGCCACTGTGTCGAGCACTGCAGCACAAATTAGAAGAGCTTGCAAAGCTTAAATTCTAAATTCATTCTATGCTTATGTTGCTGTTAACTTTGACATAGAGTATTTCATGAAAAGCATATTGGAGAGCTGTAGAATAATGTCGCTCTCTTAGTGTCTAAAGGGAAAATAATCACTGACTAAGGATATGACAGAAAATGTTGTCAAGATAATTAGCATTTTTAAAAATATTTTCCAATTATGTGTGAAAACAGTTTTTACCATTTGTTTGGGAGGTAACATTTGTCTTGGCTGCCCATAACAGTACTTAATTAGTAAGTAAGCAAACAGTTACTATGCACTTCCTATTGTGCCAGCCATCATACTGTGTGTTGGGGGTGATACAAAGAAAAACCAAAAACAGTTTCACCTTTTATGGAGCTTCCATTCTAATCAGGGAGATAACATAATAAAGGAATGGAAACTTGGAGGGGATCTCACTCGCAGGTCAAAAGACTCCTGAGGAAAGTGGCACTTAAGTCTAAAGGAAACCAAAGATTTTTAGTTAGAAATAGAGAGGATAGGAGAGAGAGAGAGAGACGAAGAGACAGAGAGATAGAGACAGAAATCAAAGAGAAAAGGAGAGGGAGGGAAAAAGCACTTGAGACAGCAAGGGCATATCAGACTTGGGGAACAGCTAGTGCAAAGGCATAGCTATCTGCTGAAATGGTTTAAGCTTGTGTTACCTTTAATGTGAATGCAAATAATATACTTTTTCTTCCTTGTTCTTTTTCTTTTTTGAATAAAATCAGAAAATCACTAACTTTTTTCTTTTACATGTTGGCGTATAACAAGGAAAACATTTTTTGTCATCTCTTTTTTTGGGGCCAAGTTTGGTCATTATGATTACACAGTTCACTTCTTTTGTTTCTTTTTCCTTTCTCTTCCACCCTCCCTCTTTGCATTTCCATTGTTGTCATTGGGTTGCTTTTTTTTTCCTGATCTGCTTACTTTACTTCACATCAGTTTTGTATAAGTGTTCCCATGTTTTTCTACAGTACCATAATTTCTTCTGGTATAGCAATGTTTCACTATATTCATGAGCTACAGTTTGTAGAGCAGTACAGTTTGTCATTCCCCAACTGATAGGCATTTGCTTTGTTACTGGTTATTTGCTGTTATAAAAGTTTTGTTGTCAAATTTTTTGGGGTATGTTAGGCTTATCTATGACCTGCTTGGGATATAAGCATAACTGTGTTATCTTTGAGTCACATTTCTGCTCTTTTAGCATAATTCCTGATTGCTTTTCATAACAGTGTGGTCAAATATAATGTAGATTAAGTAAACCAGGAAATATATGAACTGAATTACAATGAATGCCATAATGTGGTAAGTTTAGTAAAAACTAAAGTTTTAGTTTTGATTGATTTTTATGAATGCTGCTTTGGAAGAAATCTTACATAGCTTGCTTGGACCAGTGATCTGTTTTGAAATGGAACCTGGTTAAGTCAGAATTTGGCCTTTTCATAATTTCTTTCCCTTTTGTTGATATCTCGTTATTTCCTTTTTAGGAATTTTAGCAATTGGCTTAATTAATGAAGCACTGGATGAAGGTGATGCAAGAAAGACTTTGATGGCCTTGCAACTTCCGTCAGTCAAACTTGAGGGAGTACACACTCACATTGCCCAGCATTACCAAGATACACTGATTAGGGCTAAGCGGGAGAAGGCTCAGGTGAGTTAAGGGCCTGAAGGCTTCTGTGAGTCATACAACTTTTGCTATGTTAGCACCAGACTGGAAGTGGGTATATTGGGCTATTTATTCAGTGGTTATCTGAGTGTCTTGTCACATATGATATGCTTAATCAATATTTGCATTGAATTCAGTAGTAAATATCCAATCATTGCCTACACTGGGCAAGGAATTATTCCAGAATTTGCAGAAGTTATAAAAATATTTAAAATTTAGTCAATATTTGAGCAGCAAGTAACTTGGAAAGTAGAATAGACCTAATTAAGGTTTGTGATTTCATTAATGGGAAAAAATGGGGGAAAAAACCAAGACATATTAAAACAAAATTAAAAGACTGAAAAATAGAAAAATATAAGGTACCTCATATCAAAAATAACTGACAAATAGATTAAGGAAAGATAATTTAAAAATCATTATTTTTTTTGAAAGAAATGACCAAAAAGAGTCTATATATCATATTTTAAGAAATCATAAAAAAAAAAAATCCCATATCTTTTTGAACCAGGGGCAAAGTGAAAATAAAAACAATCAGTTACCTTTGGGGGGAAAAAACCTTTTATTGAAAACTCTCTGGAACATTATAGCCAAAATCTAGATCTTTTAGGTCAAAGAAAAAATATTTCAAGCAGCAAGAGAGAGAATTCAAGTGCTGAGGTGCCACATTTAGGTTCACAAGACTTCGCTTCCATCACTGTGACTGATCCACACAGTGACAAGCAGTTCCAAAGGCCTTCTTGTGAAGCAGACTGCCCATCTCTAACACAGAGTTGAATGCACTCAAAGGGCACATTGACTTTTTTTTTTGAGGGGGGAGAAGAGGGCATGGTCAGTGCTAGAATTTGTTTTGCTTGATGACACATTTGTAATAAGGGTTTTAGCTCTTTCTCAATTTGGAGAAGAGATATGTGTGTGTGTGGAGGAAGGGATGGAGATAAAAAAGAGATTTTCTCATTGATTGAAAAAACAAAACTTAATTAAATTAACAGATCCTCTTTTACTCTTGCAAAGTAGCATCACCATGTACTTTCCATATAGTATACCTTGGATATTTAAATACAGGAAATTTTCATGCTTTAGAGTTTTATTTTCAGAATGTATTTCTAAGGAACTCTTGGCATTGCAAATGTTGTTACTAATTCCTAGGAATAGGGTTGATTTAGTTTCTGTTTTATAAATTAGCAATGATTTGAGTCAACTCACCTATTTGAGAATAAATGATACTGTGAGGAAATAATAAATAGGTCTTATATATCCAATTTGTCTATTAACCCATGTTGTTACTTTGTGGGCAAATATGTAGTTATATATTTTGACTTCCAGAAAAATTCTCTATGGAACTTTAGATCTCTGACCCACATGGAATGGAGGTGTGAGGGTGGGGAACAGAAGGAGATTCTAAGCATTCTGAAATCCAGGAGATTAAGGGAGTAATTTTCCTCACTTATTTTGCTCAGTTTAAAGGGTCCTCTTTTATTTGAACCAACTGAGATGAAACTTCTGTTGGAACAGATTTGAGGTGGTCACTTCCTTTGACTGTGAAATAATGAACTTTTTCAGAAGTTCACAAAATAGGATAAAGAAATAGTAGAGAACACCAGGCTTAGCTGGATGACTATAGATGAGGTGAAATTGCCTTTTTTAGACATGAGCTTAAGCTCTGACCCACTCTTAGTCATATTGGGAGTAGTTTTAGAAATCAGAGTCAGTTACCAAATTTAGCTACAAAAAAGATCTTAACTGGAACTTACTGAAATTCTGATCTTCCTGGTAGTTATTAAAGCAAGTTGCTAATTTCTATTAGGCTGTGAATATGAATACCACTAGTCTACCAATTTTATAGCTGCATTTTATCTTTTTAGTTAGATGAATTTAAAACGTTAAGGCAATTGTCAACATATGTGCCCTATATTCTGTCATCCTCACCCTTTCCCCCCAATCAAAACTGAGCAGAACCAGAACCAGTGATCACTAGAGTTAGAATAAGCCACGAAGAGAAATAACTTTTAGAAACTTTTAGGAACTCTTTCTCAAAAGAGATTTGTGGCCTAAACTTTTCAAAACCTAGAAAACTAGCAGATTGGCCACCTTTAGGCTTAATGTGAGGGAAGATCCTCATGAATCAATCATTCTAGTTTTTATAAAGTTTCTATGTGCTAGCTGCTGGGAGAGGTCACCAAGCTTAGCAGAGATATTCTTGTTCTTGTATGGTTCTCACACTTTATTAATCGAGTAAAATATGTGTAGGGTGCTTCTTTGCATTACTGACTTATTGAGCTTTCAAAATACTAATTTAGTCCCAGGTTTTTTCCCCCTATGAGTCATAGTTTAGTCATATCTTCCTTAACTTGTATTTGTGCATTTGATTGTTTAAACTCCAGGTGTAACTATATGTTTATCCTTCTGAAACTTAATATATTTGGCTCCATATTCTATTTGATGAATAAATGAATGGGAAAACTTAAGTGTTCATTGTATATACAGCATTATATATTAAGTGCTGGGTTATACATAGATAGTTTCTGATAGAGAAGCTTTTTGGATCATGAGTTTTTCATTCATTATTTGCTCTTCCTCTTAGCTTCCTATTTGCAAATTTGTTAAATATGTCCTTCACCCTTGCCATAGATTAAAATGCTACACAAAGAATGATGGACGCTTGTGGCATCCCACTGAAAACCCTCCAAGTTGATGCTTTTTGATTAATTGATACTTGGTATCCAGAATTTTCATCATTTTAAAATTCATTTTACAACTGTGTCTTAAACAGCCCATGCCTCTCTATTCTGTCTCTATGGGTGTTAGGGGAGCTTTGGCATGTATTTTATTGAAAACCAAATGCACTGTGTCAATAACTTTCCTCTGATATATCATTTAACCCAATCAGAAAAAAAAAAAAAAGAGAAAGAGAATAACGTTAAAGTTTAGTAAGATTAATCCCCTAGAGTTTGAAATCACGCTAGCTTATGATAATTCCTGTTTCACAAGTTCTTTATTCTCAAGTTTTCTTTGGGAGAACTCTATAGCAAGAGAGATATGTGGAAATGATTTCATTGGAAGTTAAATTGAAGTTGATTGAAATCTTTAGTTTAGAGAAGTACAGGGATCAGAAGGGATATGGGAGCTGTCTTTATATCAAATGCTTTGTGGAGGAAGAATACATTCTTTTTCTCTTTGATCCCAAGGGACAGAAATAGGAGCAAGGCATGAAAGGTTTCAGAAAAGCAGACTTTATCTTGACTGAAGAAAAACAATTTCTAAGCTTTTATTTTCAATCAAGAAACACGTTTTTCTTCTTTATATCTCACATTGGAAAAAATAGAAAAAGAAAAACCAAACTTTTGTAAATAAATACATGTAACTAAGCAAACAAATCCTTTTGCCAGTATGCCCAAAAATGTATGTGTATCATTCTGCATTTTGAATCTTTTCATCTCTCTATTATAAGATAGATAGACTAATTTATTTTTGGTTTTATGGAATTGTATTCAGTCATTGCATTAATCAGAGTTCTTAAATTAAGTCTTTCAATTGTTTGTCTTTATAGTGTGGTATAAATTGTTTTCTTACTTTTCCCACTTCACTTTGCATCATTCAGACAAGTCTCAACAGACTTTTTTTTTCTTTCCCTTTTGTCATTTCCTACCACACAAAAGTATGCTATTATCCTTTCACATTTGGACAATTGAAATAGCCTCTTAGTTTCCTCCCTTTAAGTCTTTTCCCGTCAATCTGCTTTATATAATTAGTGTTGATAGATAAATGTCACTGAAATGTTTTTATCATGTCCTTACTCTTCTCATAAATATCTTCAGAGGCTTCTTATTTATAGATTAAATTCTGAACCCTATAACTTGGCATTCAAGCCCTTCATAGACGTCCCCTAAACAACTTTAGAAAGGATTTTTTTAACTTGCTAAAAAGAAGTCTTTTATTAATATTCTTTTAACATTAAAAACAAATGCAACAGTGTAACAGGCTTCTCCCTCCTTCCCTTCTTCAATCTCGCTCTCACTCTCACTCTGTGTTTCCCCCCCCCCCCCAGGCAGTTGGGGTTAAGTGACTTGCCCAGGGTCACACAGCTAGAAGTCTGAGATCAGATTTGAACTGAGGTCCTCCTCACCTCAGGGCTGGTGCTCTGTCCACTGCTCAAACTAGCTGCCCCCTTTTCCAGTGCTCTTTAAACAGAATTAGGTATCACCATTTGAGATCACCTTTAGTTAATTTAAGTGTAGTTAGAATTAAATGCTATCTAATCCTGAGTTTAAGTAATATAGTGCATTTTAAACTAAATTTTTCCACAATATAAGGCACAAACACATGATCACAAGTAGTCAATATAGCACAAATTAAGAAGCAAAAAAAATCAGGTAAAAAATTCATGCAAACCCATCTAAAGATGAGTGTGATCCACTTTCCAGATATATATCATATATGTCATATATACATAACAGCATCATGTTCCTCTGAGTACAACAAGAACTTAGTTATTTCCAATTCTCTTTTATACATGTTTACATAAATTCTACAGGTGTCTATGCACAGTATTCACCTCTCTTGTTTTTGGAACCATTTTAAAATGTCTCATTTAGTTTTTATGTGTTTATGTTAATGTGATCAATGAGATTTTAAGTGCCTTTGGGATAAAGATCTTTTTCTCATCCTCCATGGAATTAGCTGTTCAGTCTATATTTGCTGATTTGATTTGAGAACTGTCTTTGAAATTTGACTCTAAGGAAGATTGTGGATTGTGAAGTTGCTGTTAATTGTAACTTCTGCATCTTCTCCCTTCCCTCTCCTCCACCTTTTCTCATCTGATAGAAAGCTATCTGATAGAGATCATTTTTTTAAAAAAAAATCAGTTTTAAGGATATAATATGCTATTCTTCCAATAGACTACTTTCAGTGAGCTGTTTTTTTGTAGAGTTTAAGATAATGATTAGGGAATGAATTCCAAGATATATTCAGAGTTCTAGGTTCAGCTTTTGTTAAATTGCTCTTTTGTTACCTCTTATATATGCAAATTTTGTGATCAAATATCTGTAAATTTTAATACTTAATGGAGCTGTGATCCTATGGGTATACTTTCTGCATTGGTACCAATTGTGACCCATTAATTCCTTCTCGTTCTTTATGAGTCTTGTCCTTGTCTTTTCTTTAATTCTTCATAAAAGATATACCCATCATGCTGGAAATGTTTTTTTGTTTTTTTGTTTGTTTTGTTTTGTTTTGTTTTGTTTTGTTTTGTCATAGTCGTTGTTTTTTTAATGTTTTAGGATACCATTGCAGCAGTAGGGTTAGCCCTCTGTTCTCTTATTTTTTTCTGAAAAGGCTCAGAGTCCCATATATATTTAGGTATGGAAATGACCTCATAGATCATCAGATCCATTATTACTAAAATGACTTCCCTCCTCTTAAATTTTAGATCCAGCATATTGTCTTACTTGTAACAACTGTCAAAGATAAATGTAGTGATGAACTAACTTGGTAAGGCACCTTTATAACTGGATGGCTTAATCTGACCATTGTGTGCTTTGTGGCTACCTATATTTTTTCAGTGTAGATTATTAAACTAATCTCTTTGGAATAACTATATGGAGGAGGCACAATATTCTCTTTGAATAGAAGCAACTGGAGAGTTTCACCATCAAGTCAAATAGGTTAAAATAAAAATCCCAACAAAACAATATACCGGGAAACCTTAGATGACTATTAAATGTTCTCTGTAGAAAATATTTTGAGAAAATTTGCCTATTCCTTTCCATATACATGTTATCAAAGATACTATCAGATGCATTTTCACTCCAAAGAGATAAGTTTAATAACATGCACAGGAAACAAAAAAGTGGATAGAGAATATACCTTGTTCAGCTTATAAAATTCAGTTAGATAGGCAACCCATTGATTTTATGGATAGCTGAATATTACTATGTGAGGTTGGTGGTTACTGATGTCATCTTTTTCTGGGTTATAATAGCATCTGTGGCTTTTTTCTTCCGTTTTGAACACTTTGCCTTTAAAACTTTAAAATTATCTTTAAAAATCTGGTGGTCTGAGTGTGAATTTCTCCTGTAAGTTTTTGGTTTGTTCCAGTCATTTTTTCTGACTTCTGGATCTTAAATATCAGTCCATGTCATGAGTTCTAAATTTAGTCATTTCACTATCATCACTAATAAGAGTAGATCATTGTAAAAGCACTGAGAGTTCTGTTCCATTTCATTGCTGTTTAGTCCCTCCAGTTTTAGCCATGCATCCTCTTAGAATGATTTGTCTCAGCTGGTTTCATGTCAGATTCTGAGTCTGAATTTCTCTGAAACTTTCCCTCTTCCTACATTACTTTTCAGTAGAAAAGTAGGTGGTAGTCTTCTTCCTCCTTCCTTTGTAATGTTTTACAAATGAGCTTTTGGTCAATCAGTCATATCCACAGTTTTTATATTTCTTTGCTTGTCAGGAACAGCAAGTATTTGCTGCTTGAGGCATTTCTGGGCTTTTTTCTGCCTCATTGTGGTTGAATTTCACATCAGTTAAACTTCTTAAATGTGGATAGGCATTTCCTATTACATAAATGGTCAAAGGATAGGAACAGAGAGTTGCCAAAAGAAATGCAAAGTATTTGCAACTACATGAAAGAATGCTTTAAATCCCGAATAATATGAAAAATGCAAAACAGCATACCTCATACCTTGCAAATTCACAAAAATGATGGCAGTCAGGGTTAGGTGGATTGTGAAAACATTTGCATACTAAGGCATTGCTGGTGGAGCTGTGAAATGCTATATTTTGGAAAGCAAATTTAGGTTTATCAAATGAAGTGATTAAAATGTCCATACCCCTTGTTTGAACCAGAGATTCCATTACTGGGCTTGTCTCCCAAGGAAACTATCCATTTAAAAAAAAAAAAGTTCCCATATATTCCAAAATATTTAAAACAGCACTTTTTGTGATAACTTGGGATTGAAAACAAAGTAGAAGGCCCATAAAACAGGGAGTGCTAAACAAACTGTGGTACATGAGTATAATGGAATACAAGATGAATATCTATAAGAATGAAAAGATAAAAATATATATGGAAATATAAAATGATGTGATGTTCACAGTGAGTTCACTATATTCATAGTAACCACAACAAATGGAAAAAATAATATGCCAAAAAAATTAAATGTAAATGTAGCAAAATTATAACTGTCTAGCATGACTCAAAAAAAAAGATATGAGAATATTCCCTCACCTAAACTTTCTTGGGGGTGAGATTTTTGTAGATGTTTTACGTTGTACACATTTTTAGACTTTTTTTAATGTGTTCACTTCCGTGCCCCGTTAAAAATTACCATTTTTAATGAGGTATGGCTCTCTGGAAGGAGGAGGGGAAATGGAAATACTCTGGTGAAATAAGAAACAGAAATATCAATAAAAACTTTTAAGTTTAAAAAAAGAAAGAAATGATGGTAGGATTTACATCTTTATATTTCCCAAACAGTTCTCTTTGAAAAAAGCATTCATGATATAGAGATAGAAGTAGTGTACAAATATTGGACTTGTTTTTACTGTTGTATGGATTGATGTGTCTGATGCTTTGGAGGATGACATGAAATCAACTTTCTCATTTCTCTCTGAAGAGATCTTGTGAGATGTCTTTCTATGAAGCTTCAGCTCAGAACACCAAAAATTTGGTTTTTGAAAAGTTTTAAAATGCATTATTTTTACCCTCCTTTTCTTTCATTCTATCACTATCACTATATTAGCGGGGAACAGAGTTTGGAAAGTTGTTTTTTATTTCCCAGTGTCTGAGAGCCAAAGTTTGGTCACTTCTGCCTGAGCTCACTGGGCGAGGACCCTGGTGCAGCAGCTTCACCCTCTTTCTGGCATTCCTACTTAGAGGAAACACGAGTGCTATGCCAGTATGATCAGAGGAGGCTTTTTTAGAATCTGTGTGCCTCTGTATTTTAACCATCTGCTTCAGTCTTATCTTAGAGCTAGCTGGTTGCCTATTGGCCAGTATTATACAATATTAAATTATGTTTTTCCTTCAAACGAAAGTAATTTCCTTCTCTTTTGTTTAGGAGTGAGCCTTTAGATGCATGGTCATTTAAAAAATGCCCTCTTCAATTTGCCAACCGTTCGGTATTAATGTTGGCCTATTTGTGCAATTCTTAGGAAATTCAGGATGAATCAGCTGTGCTATGGCTGGATGAAATTCAGGGTGGGATCTGGCAGGCAAATAAAGACACAGAAGAAGCACAAAAATGTACGTATCAATTTCTGGTTTTGTTCTGTTGTCATTTATCTCTTAAGAGAATGATGAAATGTGATTATGCCAGTTTCTAGTATGACCTGATTGTGTGGGGTAAATATTTTATATCAAAACTATTGTGTAGATGAATTTACAAATCTAAGATTGTCTTTGATGTGTTTCTTTTTTACTGATATATTTTTTTTTTTACATGGCAGACAAGCCTAAATTAGTTACACAAATTATCAGCACATAGTCCCTAACAGTTAAGTAAAAAACATAATGGAGTTATTGTAACTGGAAGAAGTCTTATTATTCAGGCTTATTTCCTTTTGTAATTCATGATTTGTTTATGTACTTTAATTTTAACAAATTTGTACCAACTTTGACCAGAATTTGGTTGCCATGTAATGTCTTACCTTACAAAGTTGTAGTCAATATACATACTCTTTTGGTTCTGTTTTACTTATTTATTTATTTATTTAGTAATTAATTTTTAAAATTTTATCATTTTAGATATGTTTTGTGAATTTGTTGTGTAAACAGTCTATAATAATCCCACTTGCTTATGTCAGTTGCCTTAGGAGTCTTGGCTATAAATGAAGCAGTGGATGCTGGTGATGTTGGTCAAACTCTCATCACCCTTCGTTCTCCTGATGTTGGCCTATATGGAGTCACTCCTGAATGTGCTGAATCTTATCAGAGAGACCTTGAAGATTTGAAGAAGAAAAAACTTGAAGCAGGTGAGTAGGGGAGAAATAAGAATATATGTTCTGGTTGCAAGTGAAATTTGTGAAAATTATGTGTAAGAGTTAGATTGATGGGTTGAGGCTGGCCAGTTGTGGAGAAATAGACTCAATCCCAGCAAGCCTTATTCAAAAGAATGTAGGGAATGGTTCCTGCTCTGAAGAAGATAGTTCTATTGGGCTTCAATATTTTTTATTTCCAATAAAGACTCTGGGTCAGCAACTTTATTGACTCTTCGAAAGGAAACTTTGAAAGGAGGGCCATATAGTTGATTAAATGAAATTCTATTCTTCTTTCCTTGCATCCAGGTGACAATAAGAGCAAGTGGGTAAAGCACTGGGTGAAAGGCGGGTACCATTATTACCACAACTTGGAGACCAAGGAAGGAGGATGGGATGAGCCCCCAGGCTTTGTGCAAAATACGACCCATCTCTGTCGGGAGGAGATCCAGGTATGGATTTTTTTGACATGAAAATGAAGAGTATTTGCTCTGCCATTGTTTAGATAGACTAAATTCCTCTCAAGATTCAAATTGGACTAGGTCTCTCATGTCGCTTCTGAATTTCTGAATCCTACCAGCTGCAAAGGGATATACCTTTTAAAATGATATAGGTCAAGATTATGTATATTTTAAAAAAGAATCTCTGAAGATTCTTGCCCAGGGAAGACCCTAACAGGTTATATAATTCCTCTAGTCAGAATTTAGCATTTCAGAGGAGCATAATCTTTTTTTCAAAGGAGATCCTGTAAGATCTCTGTTGTTGAGAACTTTCCGATAGCAAATTGGAATTCATCTTAATGGTGTTGAGTCCTACTTTATCTACTGGAACTGTAATGCTGGAGAAATTGAGGAAAGATAGAGATAAGAGAATATTTAATAATTTATTTAAAAGGCAGAGATTTACTGAGATCAAATGGATCCATGGTTTGGTCTCAGAATATTGTCTCCAAGAATCCAGCAAACAATGTGAGTTCTCAATGACTGTATACACATAGCTCAGACTCAGGGGGTAGACTGAGACAGGGGCAGAGTCAGGGTGCTGAGAGCTCTGGTAGGGTGGGTTGAGCCACTGGAGATGGGATGACATAATGGGGAGAGGCACCCTGGAGATGGGAAAAGGCAGCTGATATTCCAATAACTTGGGATGGGGAGAGGCATTCTGATATTCTAAAACATAATATCTTTTATCCTTACCAGATATTCTGATAAAGAGGGAGGGATGGTTTTGCAGGATTGAGCAGAACAATTATAAACTGAGGCAGAACAATTAGTAAAACTGAGGCAGGATAATTAGGGAAACTGAGTCAGGACAATAAAAGAGAACTGTGACATAACAGAAGTAAACAACAGTGAAGGCTCTATCTTGGTATGAAGTTGATTTTTATGTAGTATTAGAGTAACCAATAATAAAAAATAAAGTGAAAGTTTAGAAAGGATTTATCTTCCACAAAGACCTAATGGTAAAAGTGCATTTGAGAATCTTCTGAACTGACTAAACACATTTAAGTACACAATCTTTGCCCACAGAGTTAAATGGTTAAAGGATTGTATTATGAGTATTTGTTTCCTAGTTATAGCTTGATATTTGTATCTGGTGACATAATTAAGAACTGCACAGAACTAAATAATGACTGTTAAGTATATGAAATTAGGAAAGATAAACATTAAGTTTGAAGATAAAATTAATAGGATTTTGATAATGAAATCTTTTGAATAAAGGAGGATAATTTTCAGATTGAGCTGGAATTGATTATGGAAAATGGACATTGGAAAAACATTGCCCTGATCCTACCAGGAAGAACTAGAATAAATTTTTATATTACATTGTGAAATTGGGTTTCTTTCTCATAGATGATGCTTTTATACAATTTATATCTTTATGTTCTATTGTTTTTAATGTGATAACTTACTGTCCTCTGATGATATTCATTGTTTTTTTGTTGAAGAGTTCCATCTCTGGGGTGACAGCTGCCTATAACCGGGAACAATTGTGGCTGGCCAATGAGAGCCTCATCACAAAGCTTCAGGCTGCTTGTCGGGGATACCTAGTTCGTCAGGATTTCAGGTCTAGGATGAATTTTCTTAAGAAACAGGTCCCTGCCATCATTTGCATTCAGGTATTTTGTTTAGGTCTGTTCCCATATAGCAGAGAATAGGCTTTTAATACCCATATTTTCAGCTTTTACGATTGATTTTCTCATATGATTCTTTTGTATACCAAACACTTTGTGAAGCTCATTAATTTGACCATTTTGATAACATGCATGATCAGAATTTCTCTTAACTGTAGTTCACGTCCATTACGTGTTTAATAGTAGGCCTTTCCATTGGTGACCAACATCAAAAGAACTGCTGGCCACCAAGTATGAAGGCCTTTTAACAAGTATAAAGAGGCTTGGGATTTTTACTGCCTTAAGGACTTCTTGATGTAGTCTAAAGGATCTGAGTTCTAGTCTCATCTGCTACTTTCTACTAAGTGATCTTTGTCAGATTAAGTGACTTTACTGAAAACCTGTTATCTCTTTTGTAAAATGGAAATAGTAATGTTTATACTATCCTTCTCACAAGACTGTTGTGAAGATAAATAAGATGATGTCTAGAAAATGATTTATAAAGTTACAAATCCCCATAAATTTGAGATATTTCTAATATTATTCCTTGCTTTGTATTGAAGGAAGTTAGATCAGAGTATTAGCTATTTTGTTTTGAACTTTTAATGACTCAAATGAAATTGGTAAGTGGTGTAACATATTAGAAAGAGCACCAGATATGGAATCATAAGACCTGGATTCTAGTCTTGGCTGTATCATTAATTGATTGTGTGAGCATGTCTGAGAAAGACACTTTCTGATCCACAGTTCTTTCAAGTGTAAAAATAGAAATAAATTACTACTTCTACCTGGTTTTTGTGAATTTTGAATTAAATGAGTTAGTGCATATGAAAGGGCTCTGAAAATTCCAAATTTAAATGTAAGGCAGTTTAGATATAGAAAATGGAAATTGTGATGCAGAATCAGCACTTACATCAAATTATGAATCAGGATAGGAATTAGGTTCTGCTCTATTGAATAGAGAAAACCAATCACATTTTGATATTTAATGGTTTCAGTCTCAATGGCGGGGATATAAGCAAAAGAAGGCATATCAAGATCGTTTAGGATACCTACGCTCTCATAAAGATGAAGTTGTAAAGGTATGTTGCTAGACTATGCTTAGAATAAATTATATTCCTAGGGATGGTAAGGTTTAGAGTATAAAAAGATTTTCTGATTTTCTTTATTGCTTTTTCACAGATTCAGTCCCTGGCAAGAATGCACCAGGCTAGAAAGCGCTATAAAGACAGGTTACAGTATTTCAGAGACCATGTAAGAACCCATGTATGACCTCCCAGTATAATAATTTTGGTCTTTTTTCATTGACGTAATAAGAACAGGAATTTTTTTCTTTTTAATTCTTTAGATCAAAGATATAGTAAAAATCCAGGCCTTTATTCGGGCAAACAAAGCTCGGGATGACTACAAAACACTCAGTAAGTTAATTGTGAATTGAAGTGGTTTTGGGGAACCTGTTGTATAGAATTAGGTTTGTGTTATTCTTCAATATATTTATTTTTGTAAGTGATTAACCTATAGCCAAAGAGCCAAATATTTAAAAACAGAAAAGAAAAAAAAAAAGCATTTCAGAAAACTAATCAATACACCGTGTTTCATTATAAATATTTCATGCCCTTGGACCCTATCCTCTACAAAAAGGGGACAAAGGTGAATTTTCTCATCTTCTCTTTGGGGCCAGTAATGGTCATTGCATTATATAGTGTTCAGTTTTATTTTGAGTCATTCTAGATTTGAGTTATTTGTGTTATCCTAGTTCCCTTTATTTCACATGTCCTTTGTTTCTCCTGATGTGGTAGTATTCCATTTCATTCATGTACCACAGTTTATTTAGTATTTTACATTATATGGATCCTTTTCCATTTTTTTTTCTTTTTTGCTCTCACAAATGTGTTGCTAGGGTTGTTTTGGTGTACCTCTGTATTTGTTACCTTTCTGTCTTTAACTTCCTTGGCATGTTCATATCTTCCAATGATAATTGTGGGTCAGAGAATATGGTCATTTAAGGCACATTTTGCTTCTCAGAATGGCTGGACCAATTCAAAGATCTACCTACTGTGTACTTGTTTCCATATAGATCTTTCACTTGTGACTATTTCTACCTTTTATTTGTCTTTTCCAATTTTCTCAGTGTGAGGTGAGGTGAAGTCTCAGAGTTTGATTCTTATTTCTAGTGATTTGGACCAATCTTCCCTGTATAACAGTTAATAATTCTTCATTTAAGAAATTTGTTCAAGTTTTTTGACCACTTAATTTATTTGGGGAGAGCTTTTAGGCTTGGGGGGGGGTGTGCACACATATGTACATATGTGGTGTGTCTTGGTTGTAAGACTTAAGGGACATTACTAAATGTGAAGAAAACATTTCCCTAGTCAAGAAATAACAGTTTTGTGCCTATTTTTGCTAACTCTTGGCACAGTGTGTGTTTTTATTGGCCCTTATTATTTTCTGGCTGGAAATGTTCAGGAGACCACATTATTTTTGTTCGCTTGATAAATTTAAAAACAAATGGTTGAAAAACTTGGGTGTTAAGTAGAGACATTTCTATAGAGAGCGTTGTTTCTTTATGATAGTGTTGATATTTTCTGAGGTTTGGCATTTTTTTTTATCATGTATTCTTTCTATGTTTGATGCATTTCTTTCTGGCAGTCAATGCTGAGGATCCCCCTATGGTGGTTGTTCGAAAGTTCGTCCATCTTTTGGATCAGAATGACCAGGATTTTCAAGAAGAACTTGATCTCATGAAGATGAGGGAAGAGGTTGTTACCCTCATCCGATCCAATCAACAATTGGAAAATGACCTGAATCTCATGGATATCAAAATTGGACTACTAGTGAAAAATAAAATCACATTACAGGTATGAGTATAATATGAGCTCTTATAGGGATATTGGGGCTTGATATAAAAATTCCTAGTCATCACTTTTCATTTTTACTTCCTCAAGGGTTTGCTGTTCCCTCTGTTAACTATACTTTTTAGGCAGTTTTTTTTTTTTGTTTTGTTTTGTTTTTTTGTTTTTTTAATGCTTTGGGCTTTATCCTGTGAAAATTGCTTTGAAGTACTAGTGGATTCGAATGTGAAGAGATTAGAAGGAAATTCAGATTCTGGGGTCTAAGTCTCAATATATTAAGTTAGAAAATGACTTGACATTGAAGGGATCTAGTTGGGAATTCATTTGTGCAAGAGGAAGTAACATACTCAATAGAGGTTTAGAAACTTGATTTTCCCTGCAGGAAAATAGGAAAGGAATGGGATATAAGAACTAGGGGAGAGTGATAAAAGAGAGGGTGTATTGAGGTAGGGAATAGGCAGTACAAAATACTTTTGAAGAAGGACAGGGTGAAAGAAGAGAGAGGGAAAGAATTTCAAAGCAAGTTTCTCTGATAAGGACTCATTTCTCAAACACAAAGAATTGAGTCAAATTTATAAAAAAATAAGAGCCATGCCCAATTGATCAAAAGATATGATCTGTGCCCAAAGGGCTATAAATTCATACATATCCTTCAACTTAATAACACCACTATTTGGAATGAATACCAGAAGAGATTCAGGGAGGGGGAAAAAAGAGGAAAATGACCTGTCTGTACAAAAAATATTCATAGCTACTCTCTTCTCAGGGCAAAAAAAATTGAAATTTGATAGGATGCTCATCATTTGGGGAATGGCTCAATAAACTCTGGTGTGTGTATATGATGGAGTATTATTGTTCTATGGGGAATGATGAGCAGGATGCTCTAGGAAAAAAAAGCCCTGGAAAATCTTCCATGAACAAAAGCAAAGTGTCATGACTACTCTGAAGGACTCTATGATGAAAAATCCTATTCATACCCAGAAAAGGAATTGATTATGTCTACATACAGATCCATGTTTTTTGTTTTTCTTTTCCAGAATTTGACTTTTTTATGGAAATGTTTTGCTTAACTTCACAAGTGGTTTCTTAATTGTGGGTAGGAATAAGAAAAAGAAGCTAGAAGTCAAAAATTTTAAAAACAAATGTAAAAAAGGTTTTTTTTTATGTAACTGATAAAATATTAAATAAATAAAAATAAAACAGAATACGTTTGTGCAATGGGCAGTATTCATTCTGGAAAATATCTCACTTATGTATCGGTTGTTTTCTAGGACGTAGTTTCCCACAGCAAAAAACTTACCAAGAAAAATAAAGAACAATTATCTGACATGATGATGTTAAACAAGCAGAAGGGTGGTCTTAAGGCTCTGAGCAAAGAGAAGAGAGAGAAATTGGAAGCTTATCAGCATTTGTTTTATCTATTGCAGGTAAGTGTTAATAGTTTTTCATTCATTTAGGGGATTGATAGGAAGAGTAGGTAGCAGGTATTATTAGGTGACTGACCTTGATGATACCAGATCAACTTGACCCTGATGAAATCCATGGAAGCAGTACCACAAAACTAAAGAGGAGCTAAGGTCTTTATTTTTTTAAAATGGAAGACAATGGAGTTTTTCAGTTTTAGGCCTTTAAGTTTAACTTTGATTCCTAGTAGACCTCTAGAGTGTATAACTATAAAGGGACATTTGATAGACATCTAAAATAGAAGTAATGATCACAAAAAAAAAATAAGATGGATTAATCAAGAACAAGTCATGCTAGACTAACTTGTTTTTTTTTTCTTCTGGAGAGTTAATGAACTAATAGACAGTGAAATGCTATTAATGTAGTTTACTTAGATTGCAGGAGAGCATTTGGCAAAATTTCTTATGAAATTTTTGTGGACAAGATGGAGAGATGTGAAGACGATGATATAATTAGGTGAGTTTGGAACTAGTTGAATGGCCAGACTCAGAGAGCAATCTTTAATAAGTTGGTCAGTTTGTAGTGGAAGGCCTCTGATATCTATGCTTAGATCTGTCGTGTAACATTTTTATCAATGTTGAATGAAAGTATAGATAACATGCTTATGAAATTTATTCATGACACACAGCTGGAAGGATGAGCTAACAGTGGATAATAGAATTAGTATTCAAAAAGATTCTGACTGACTACAGCATCTGACTGAACTTAAAGAAATTTTTTGATAGGGATAAATCTACAATCTTAAATTTAGGTTGAAAGAATGAACTGAAGTATAAGTTGGGAGATAAGTCAGAATGACAGTTTGTGGTTCAAAAGAGTGTTAGTGGGAGGCCTGCTCACTGCAAATGAATAGTTTGTGATGGCTCTCAGGAAGGCAGATACAGCTTCAGGCTGCATCAATCTAAGCAGGGAAAGTCCCGCCATACTCTGCCCTGGTCAGATGGCCCCTGGAATCCAGTGTCAGTGCTGGGCCCAACAGTTTAGGAAAGTAAGCTAAAAAGCATCCAGAGGAGGTCAGCCAGTATGGTGAAGAGCCTTGAAGCTGTGCCATAGGGAAGAGTGGTTGGAGAAACTAGAGTTATTTGTTCTGGAAAAAGGAACTTGGCTGAGAGGTAGGAAAGGGCATAAGAATGTCATCATCTATTGGAAGGACCATCACATTGAAGAAAGACTTGTTCTTGGCTTAGAGAGCAAATCAAGGAAAGATGGATGGGGAAAAAGACAAAGAGACACATGTAGGTCTGATGTGAAGAAAAACTCCCTGACCATTTAAGTGTCTGAAATCAACACCAAATGGTCACTGCTGGTGAGAGTCTTCATGAAACAGAAGCCATGTGTGGTGGAGGCTGTCTTCCAAACCTGAGCTTTAGTTCTGCGAGTAGAACTTTTAAGAACCCAGGAAGAGGCATCTTTGTGGCCTCTGATGGCTGTAGAACTGAGCCGTGTCCAGATCTCAGCCAGAGATCTCTTTCTGGGATTACTGCTGAGTTCTCAGATGCACTGAGAGACTGGGGGATGACACAGTTGTTCATATAGAGCCCAGAAGGGACCCTAGAGGCCATCTGATTCATCCCCTTCATTTGCATAATGAGGAAATGGTAGACATAGAACAGTAAATTGACTTGTCCTGTGCAAATAAAAGCGCCACATCCGTGATTTTAGGCCAGGTTCTCTAACTGAGTCAGGGTCGGTGCTGTGCCGGGTTGCCTGGGGTTTCGCTTTGGTTTGTGAAGTTCCTTAATACCTTATTGTCTACCCGAGTCCTTTTTATCTCTTGCTTGCTTTAATTGCAGACTAACCCTACCTATTTGGCCAAGCTGATTTTCCAGATGCCTCAAAACAAGTCCACAAAGTTCATGGATTCTGTGATCTTCACATTGTACAACTATGCCTCTAACCAGCGAGAGGAGTACCTGCTGCTGCGTCTCTTTAAGACTGCCCTCCAGGAAGAAATCAAGTATGTTATACCTTCTGGTCTGGCTGGGGCAGGCAGCTGGGGGTATCAAGCCAGGCCTCCATATCCCTCAGTCCTCTGAGGAGAAAGTCACCTCTCTCATGAACTGATGGTTCTTTTCTATGAGTGCAGAAGAGGCTCTACACATCATTAGGCATGAAAGAGGTATCCCCCCTTAGCTCTCACCAACATGGCCCCAGCATTCCATGGGACTGAGAAGGAAATTTCCCAAGTCAGCCTGCATTTGGAGAGCAGGGTTGCTAATGTTAGGTTGTGCTCACAATGTACCCTGTTAAAGCTGACCTCTTTCATATCTGTAGAGGCAGAACTGGGGTACAAGGGCAAAAATCAACTCTCTTTCACCTCAAGGAGCTAATAGTATATGGAGGGGAACATTTTAAAAGACTTTGTATGGTATAAAACTGTTAAAGCCCAAGACTTAGAACTAAGACTTTTGGAAGACCCTGTACATACATACATACATACACACACACACACACACACACACACACAGAATTAGGATAGGGACTGAATCTGTCATTTCAGTGTTTTTGAGAAACTCCTTTTATCGATACTGATTGTCATGTACAAAAAAATACTGTATGATCAAGGTGTAGAAGGCTGAGATAGTGAGTAGGATTCAGAAATGCCTTCTATAAAAAGAGGCCCTTGAGCTCAGCTTTGAGGGAGGCAAAGAGGCAAAAGTGAGATAGGTGAAGAGGGGAGGACAGCCTGTCTGAAGACAAGAAGATAGGAAATGAAATCTGATTTCTTATATTGCAATAATATTCCATTGTATTCATATATCATCATTTGTTCCCTAAACAATGAAATCCAGTTTTTTGCCATTACATATTTTTTCTTTATAAGCATTACTGTTACTACAAAGTATTCCTCTAGGAATGGTGTGTGTGTGTGTGTGTGTGTGTGTGTGTGTGTGTGTGTGTGTGTGTGTGTGTGTGTGTGTGTGTGTGTGTTGTGTGTTTAATATATCATCAAATTGTTTTTATATCTTTTCTCTTGTAGGTCAAAGGTAGATCAAATTCAAGAGATTGTGACTGGAAATCCTACAGTTATTAAAATGGTTGTGAGTTTCAACCGGGGTGCCCGGGGCCAGAATGCCCTGCGACAGATCCTGGCCCCTGTTGTGAAGGAGATTATGGATGATAAATCCCTAAACATCAAAACTGACCCTGTGGATATTTACAAGTCATGGGTCAATCAGATGGAGTCTCAAACTGGAGAAGCAAGGTCTGCTCACTTTAGCTGACTTTTCTCTTGAATTGTTGTTTTAAACTTTTTCTAAAGCTTTTCTAAAACTTTAAATGTTCTTTAAATAATATGTTAGGATAACTCAGATGGTTTTGCATAAGAACCTGTTTTTGCAGTGTGGAAGTCATGATACTGGACCATTTTTATGTTCTTTATCCAAGTGAAGGAAAAAAAGGATGAGATGTTCTCCTGTGAGCATTTAGCCAGAGAAACAAAAATGGCCTTTTATCTGATAGTTTTGGCTCTTCAGAATTAAGGGATATTATCAAAAAAAGCATTTCTCATGAAAAAGACCTAAGAACTTTAATGTTCTTTTTAGGAGCCAAAAAGCCAAAAAGTTCCTACCCTTTTGAATTATCTTAAGGACAATATTATATTAAGGAGGAGTGAGGTCATGGTCTGTGGAAAGATCTACCTTAGGGAGAATGTGCCCAGAATCCAGAGGATTCTGTTTGAAATTTGAAAAGGACATTGGTGTAATAATTGTAATTCACTTGACTGTATTATATGATTCACTGACAGTAATAGTAGTTTAATTTCAACAAACATTTATTGGGCATTTACTATGTATAAGGTACTGTTAGTCTTGCACTTAGGTAGCACTTTAAGCTTTTTGCACAGATTTTATTGATGCCTTCTATTTTTACATCCCTTTCACTTCCAGATAGGTTCTACAAGAACCCTACTTTGGAGCAAAGAAAAATAGTTAAGCAATATCAAAGAAGGGACAGTGTATGCAACATTCCTGACCTCTAACCCTTCTTACCTCCCTTTGGAATGATGCTCATCTATTTTCTGGGGCCAGAATTGGTCATTATATTTCCCTGTAGCTTAGCTTCCTTTTAGAGCTCTTTTCTTTTATATTATAGTATATTTGTTCTCCTGTTTCTGCTTGTTTTGCTGTGTAGCAGCATATTCAGATCTTCATACAATTCTCTCAGTTCCTCATATTTTGTTGTTTTCTTATGTTCCCAACATATTCCAGTCCATTCAGATAGCACAGTTTGTTCATCTGTTCCTTGATCAATTGATACTCACGTTGTTTCTGACTTTTTTTCCTATAACAAAAAGCAGCACTTTTGTTTTTTCCTTAGAACAACCCCCCTATTTTATAGCTGTGACAACTCATGCTTAAAGATGAGATAGCTTGCTTGCAATCATGAAAGCCAAGATTTTGAACTGAAGTCTTTGGTTTCTTTCTGTCTGTGGTCTCACAGGGTGGGTGACTAGGAAGGATTTGGAATCATATTCTGCAATGAACAGTTGAAAGAACTAGAGTTAGCCTGGGAATTGAGAAGGCTGTGATAAGTTTTTTCATTGATTTAGGACCAAAATGGACCTGAGGAATCATGTAGGCCCCTAATTCTTTTGACTTAACATAAAGAAAAACTTTCCTCAGATTATCATTGGGTCATATATGACTTTATGATTTCCCCCAGGCTTTTTGATTCCAAATCTAGTAATTTTTCTACATAGCTCCACATTGCCTGTTGTTAGAGCACCCCAAAATAGAATTGGTCACATCATTAGGTAGTGAGTTCCTCATCAGATAAAATCTTCAAGCAGAGGATGGTTTCCCCTTTCTGTTTTAATAGAGTAGATTAGGCAAGGAGTTGCTCCAGATAACCTAGCATTGCTGCCCACTCTGAGCTTTCATTTTGGGATTCTTCTGCTGATGAGCTAGTTTGTATATTGTAGTAAGTTCTATAAATTTGTTGCGCTTCCTGGTACCGAAGTACTGTTAAATATTTTAAGAACTTTTCTCTGTCCATTTGAGCAAGTATTTATGAAGTGCCTATCATGCTGGGTGCCAGAGAATCCTGTAAGAGTTTTGCTATTGCAATCACAAGAGTACCTGACATTATTTTTGTTAAAAGGGATGCTTTCATTTTAAATTTAACATATTATTTGACACTGTCAAGCTCGAAGTCTCAGTGCTAGGACATTGATATTTCATGGCTGTTTGATGAGAAGTCATGACTGTCATTTAAAGGAAGCTGTAGGATTTTTCTGTTCACATAGCTCACCTGGTTACTTGCTTTCTGTGGACATCAGAAGCAGCTGCCACCAGCTGTGAATGAAGAGACCCTTGACCTAGCCCATAGCAGATCATCCTAATACCCTGCACTTGCAAATAGTTCTCCAAAGACTCTCTGATACATCTTTCTGCTGGAGAATAGATGAGGGTTACAAGTGTGGCATTTCAGATTCCTAGGATTTGAAACTAGTGTTCCCCATGGCTCACAGAGAGTGCTGGCTGCTGCTCCGGGCTGCTTCTAAGTTCCAGCCTGACTTCTCTGGTTGTATTTTCAACAGCAAACTGCCATATGACGTGACCCCTGAGCAGGCACTGTCTCATGAAGAGGTAAAGACACGGCTTGACTCCTCCATTAGGAACATGAGGGCGGTGACTGACAAATTCCTCTCTGCTATAGTTGGCTCTGTGGACAAAATCCCGTGAGTGCAATGAACACCCTAGACTTTGATTATTACTCATCATTACCTTCTTTCTCTTGGTCATTTCACTAAATATCAATCCTCCCGTAGTTATGGGATGCGCTTCATTGCCAAGGTCCTGAAGGATTCGCTACATGAGAAGTTCCCAGATGCTGGTGAGGATGAGCTTCTCAAGGTAAGAACCTGGGGGAAAATGGACTTCTACCTTTGTGGAGAAATGCATAAAACTAGACTGGCCTGTAGGACCAGTAGCAAGGGTCTTCATATAGATGTAATACAGCATCTAAATACTGAATATGAATCTCATTGATAATTCTCTTACTATAGTGATTTTAGCCACCATGGCTGTAGGCAAAAGCTTTACCTTAAAGCAAACTTCCTGTCTTGCAATAAATTTCTTTGAGCCCTGTCGTCTTTTCTCTATTGGATTTCCTCCCTCTTTGGGTTGCTGGTGGAAGAGCTGCAAACATTTGTTTGTGCTGAGACAGTGGCTATTCTTTTTGCCTTATACTGCTGTGCTCTTTATTTTTTTTAAAACCTGAATGCTGTTTTCTCCTCTCTCCTAGTTCTGTGCTTTCCTTCAATGAAGCATCGATTCTAGACTTTCTCTTCAGGTGAATTAATATTTTTTTTCTGACTGGAACTTTAGGGGAAAAGCTGAGCCTTTGCTTGAATCCTGCAGTGAAGGGAAGGTGTGTTGAGTTAATGCTCCATTTCATAGATACACAGGTGAGGTGCCAGGAGCAGGGTTGAACAGAATGCAGACTTTAATGACATGGTTTACTAATTGGATCATCCAGAAGGATTCATACTAACCATTTATTATAGTAACACTTTAGGTTTGTATGTTTCTGATTCTGATAAAGAATGATCTAACATCTTATTACATTTTGATCCTTATGACAATTCTGTGAATTAGGCAGTGTGAACATTATGAGGAAACTGTGCTCAGGGTCACAGAAAGAATGAAGTTTGACCCCAAGTCAAGTCACCTAGCATTTATTAAGTGCTTCCAGACACTGTGCTGCAGGACCTTAAGTCCAAGTTAAGCGTTCTTTGTTTATTATACCCTTTTCCTCATTCACATAAATTAACATTTTTCAGTGAAAACCTAAAATCTGAGTGTCAGAGACCCACACGTGAGTGAGAATAGCTTTCCTCTTTTCAACTTCAGTGTTGAGAAAAATGCTCCAATAGACTAGATTTTAACCCTGCCACTTTTTATGTTCTACATCTGTTTCTTCAGTAGGCAGCTTTTTTTTTTTTTTTTTTCAATTTCTGCTCTCTTCCTTTTTCTGCATCTGCTAGAGGATCAAAATATTGGTCAGTTTGGTTAATCTCAATACTGACAGCTGCTTGAAAGAGAAATGGGACTTTTTCAGCAGTTGCCCCAATAGTTGACTTTGAAGTATTTTCTGGTTTTCAGTTATTCCATCAAGTGGTCTTTGCCTCCCATGGATCTGTCTCTTGAACTTTTCCCCAGATTATTGGTAACCTGCTCTACTATCGGTATATGAATCCAGCCATTGTAGCTCCTGATGCTTTTGACATCATTGACCTATCAGCAGGAGGCCAGCTCACCACAGACCAACGAAGAAATCTGGGTTCTATTGCCAAGATGCTCCAACATGCAGCCTCCAACAAGATGTTCTTGGGAGATAATTCTCACCTAAGCATAATTAATGAATATCTCTCTCATTCCTACCAGAAGTTCAGGTACAGAGGATGTTCCTTGGGGGTATGGGGGGGTGCGGGAGGGGGAGAGGGAAGAGGAGAAGTTTGAAACAATTACAAAGAAACAAAATTAATAACTAGATGTTTTCACTGTTTCTGGATTGGTATCATATCAGTTAATTTTCAAATATGTTTAGTTCTGTCTGAGCTCAAGAAATTTGGGAGAGAAGTGGTAGGCTTTGGGGGAAAGACAGATTTAATTTTGGATGTGTTGAATTGGAGATGATTAGATTAGAGAAAAATCAGGAGGGTATAATGTCAAAAAAAAAAAAAAAAAAAAGCCTGTAGAGAATCAAGTATCCAGGAGAATAGAATGGTTAGCAATGCCAAATGCAGCTGCTTGGGTTGTAAAAGATGAGAAATGGGGGGGAAAAAAAAGAATCATATTTGGTAATTAAAGAAATTGTTGCTAACTTTGAAGAGGACAGTTTTAATTGAGTGGTGAACTCTGAAAGCAGAGTATACAGAACAGAGGAGTTAATGAGAGAAGAATTAAGAGGCAATGACTATAGACATATTTTTGAAGAAACTTGGCTGACAAAAGAACAGAGATATAGGATGATATTTTGAGAAGATGATGGGATGTAGTGAATGTTTTTGGAGGTGAGGGAGACTTTGACATATTAGAAGATGGTAGAGAAGAAACCAGTATTTAGAGAAAGGATGAAGATTAATGAGAAGAGAGGTGATGAATTTGCAGTGTTCTGGAATAAAGGAAGGACAATTGTTAATAAAGAGATGTAGAAAGAAGTACTATTTCATTTTCTAAGACAAGGAAAAAAAGGAGATTGTAGGAAGTGATGTCAAATCAGTTTGGAGATGAGAATTGGTTCCGTTTTTTTATTTTTGTTTTTAGTAAGTAAAGACATTTAATAAATACAGATACTAAGCTGCTGTTCTTCATGTCCCACCCCATTTTCCTTTTACCCCCTAGAATTGCTGGGGAAGGGTAGGGAAAAGGCAGTAGTTATATTTAGAGGAACAAAGACTGTTGGGTCAAGTCCCTAACTTTAAGCTTAAGGTTCTGTTTATATAAGAGACCAAATTGCATTTGCCAGTGTAAATATCTTGGGGGGAGCCAATAAAAGCCTAAACCATGGCCTTGTTACACTGTGCTTCAGGGAGGGTGCAAAATGGTAGGAGAGAATTATTAGGGGGAGTGTATATGAAGAGGGAATGGAGTAGCAGTGTTATACTGTGAACTTAGCTGTTATATGGGGAGTCCTTCCATATCTTAAGGATATTTAGTGGTATATACTTGTGAACTTTGGGAGATCAGAAGATGTTTTCTCCATCTTTTTCTTATCTATTAAATCATTGATTTTTGTAGACGCTTTTTTCAAACTGCATGTGATGTACCAGAGCTGCAGGATAAATTTAATGTGGATGAGTATTCTGACTTAGTGACTGTCACCAAACCAGTTATCTACATTTCTATTGGTGAAATCATCAATACTCACACAGTAAGTATCTCTCTCTCTCTCTTTTTTTTTCCCCCCTAGTTCCTGGAGTCCATCTTTCTGTCTTTAAATGCTCCCTAGACATTGGGTAATGCAAAGTGTAGAAGAGAAGAGTTATAAAGTGCTGCCCTTCATGTGTGGGAAAGGCTCCCTCCTCATTCCTTGACACTAGCAAGGGTAGTGGTGGACTTATTAGCACAGCCAAAGGGCCGAAATGAGGCTGATGAACAATATGATGTTGATAATGAGATCAACAACTGACCGTTTCTGTGTTTTTTAAGTTTTCAAAGCGCTTGATCCTGAATTAACTTATTTGGCCTGTGATGTGGGTGATAGTATTACCCCAATTTATGGATGGGGAAAGAGAAAGTCAGACATGATTAGTGACTTGCTGAGAGTAATGCAGCAATTGCTTGAGGTCAGTTTTGAATTTCAGTCTCTCTGAGGCTAATTCTAGCTGTCATGTAAGCATGAGTTAAAAGAAAGTTACTTAGATCAGAAAGAGCACTTGGTTCTAATCAGAAGAGACTGAAGATCTCATGTTTTGTGTGCTTCTGCCACATGGCATGGAATCAGGGAAACCTACAGATCCTACCTCATACAGCAAGTCACTGAACCTCTCTGAAACTTTATGTATTTCCTCTTCTATAAAATGGAGATAATAATAGCATCTGTTTCAAAGAGTAAGGATCAGATGAGATCATGTCTGTAAATGCTTTCCCAGCCTTAAAATATTATACATGCTGCTATTATCATCATTTATTATCATCATCATCGTCATATTATTAATCTGCCTGTTTGGAATGTCTCCACTGATCTTGTTTCTGATTGCTGCCCTGGGAACTGGGTATTATTTTGTCAACAAACTCTTTCAGGAATTCCTAAGAGTAATAACCACAGAGACAACTTTGCTACTCTGGAAGTCAAAGCTTATATATTCTACTACCTCAGCATCATATTCTCATAACAGGGATGTTTTCTGGCTAATTCTTGTCTTTTTTAGATTTGAAACACTTTGTTTTTCCTAGCTCTTAATGCCTTTCTTTCTGTGTCCTGCTGTATCCATTTTGTTTTTCTTAATTAGTATTGTCTTTAAAACTACCTATTTCATTTGCTCTCTCTTTTTTGTCTGGATCCTCTGCATTCTTTCACCCATCCTCCATGGCCTGGAGTGATCTTTGCTACCAACTCAGTTGATTACCTCTGCTTCTTAACTTTCTCCCTGAAATAGCACTAACTTAAATAGGCGAGGCAACAAGCAGAAATTAACTGGCATTTTAGCAGCCTTTCTCCCACTCGTCAGACTGTCATTTTTTATCTCTATCTACTTTTCCTGAAAATAGAATTCTAGATCTCATGTGTTTTTCCCTAGATATGATCTAACATGAATTTCATTGGTAAAAATACTAAGAATCAAGTCAGTATTAACGTGTAATTCCATTTAGTGCAGGTAGGGTGTCTGGTAAAGTGCTAGACATATAGTTCTGGAGCGCAGGGAGGAGTTGCACATTAGGGACTTGCCCAGCTACTCATCATGGTTGAAGGCATAGGAGTGAATAAGATCACCAAAGAAGTGAATGTGGATTGGAAGATGAGGCGATCAAGGAGTTGGGAATATGTGGGGCACAGGAAGTGGAAGGCACAGGCAGTAAGTTAGACTCAACCTGAGCCAGAAGCCGAGGATCCAAGGCCCTGGACGACCATGGCAGGAGCGGGCAGTGCCTTCACATGATCCTCCGGGGGAAAGGGCACCTTACTACAAGTGTAAGTTTTGTTTGGCAGCTTGATGACTTAATTTCATAAAATCTAGAACCATTTTTGAGTATTGCCTTTTGTCTCCCTGATATCACAAGAAAAACTACAATAAACACTTGAAAGTCTCCATTCTTTTCTATGAGATTATCAAAAGATTATCATTGCTTCTCTCATACACAGCTTAGAAAGAAGCTAATGGAAAATTGGACCTATTTATTTGTTTGTTTATTTTTTTGAATGTGTGCTTCTTTGGAATAGTCTTTTCTATTATCATAAGCTCCCTGCAAGTAAGGATTATACCCTCTTACCTTTCTTCATAAAACATGGTGCATAGAAGTATGGACCTTTACAAAGTGGTTAACCACAAGCTTTTGACAGTAATATTTTCTTTAGTTGCTTTTAGATCACCAAGATGCCATTGCTCCTGAACATAACGATCCTATCCACGAGCTACTGGATGATCTTGGGGAAGTGCCTACTATTGAGTCCCTCATTGGTGAGTCTTTTCTTCTCCCCCACAAGAAATCTCAGGACATGCTACAGGGTGCAGAGAAAAGAATTAAAGTGCATTTCAGATCTTGGGGGCAGGAGTGTGTCCCAGAGTTTCAAGTTAGATATACTGAATCATTGAAATGGAGTAGAAACCATCCTTGTTATGAATTCCTTCATGTCTTTCATTTGATTAGGACAGATGTTTATTTTTATTACTAGTGATAATTGTTTTTGATCCATCAGAGGGCTTTTTTGTATTCTAGCAATAGGGAAAAAAATGTTTTTATCTTGAATCTTAAATCCCTTCTTTCTCAATCTCATTCTATTAATTACTTCCCCACAAATCTAGGGGAAGGGTCTGGCAATTTAAATGACTCCAATAAGGAGGCCCTGGCTAAGACAGAAGTATCTCTCACGCTGACAAATAAGTTTGATGTACCTGGAGATGAAAATTCAGAAATGGATGCTCGGACTATTTTACTTAAGTGAGTATTGAATTTAATAATTAGTAGGATTGAGAGAGTTAAATTGATCTCTTTATCTTAGTGAATGAGAAAGTTTGGCTCATGCCTTATGCTTGGGCTTTGATTTGCCTTGATTCTACTCATCTTAAGTATTGCATTTAGTAGGACTTGGTTCTTCTTGTTAAATGACTGAAATGAAGTTGATTTCCTGGAAATTCTGTCTCATAAAAAGACCATTTTCTTGAAAGCTGTGAGAGGCCTTGAAGACTTAGCATTAACAGTATTTGAACTGCTGTCACAAAAGTCAGTTTAGGAAGAGCTTTGAAACTTTTTTTTTTTCTTTTTTAATTCAGTACAAAGCATTTAATTGTGGATGTCATCCGGTTCCAGCCAGGAGAGACATTAACTGAGATCCTCGAAACGCCTACCACCAATGAACAGGTACAACTGAGGCTATTAGTTCATCAGAAGCTATTTTTCATTAAACTAGACTCTCAAAAAGTCATGATAGTAACTTAGGAAGAGGGGATGAAAATGAGTGAGATAATGGGCACTTAGTTGATCAGAGGTGAAAAGAGCCAGCTGGTCACTGGTGTGACATGGATGTGTAGGGAGGAGTGAAATATTTAAAATAGGCCTTTAAGAAAAGGACTCCACTTTTGGAAGCCATAGAAAGCCAGACTTCGGTGTGAGTACAGAAAGTATGTATGCACATGGGTAAATAAGTTGCTATGTCAATGTGAGCTTAGGAGCTTATAAAAACATGAGATTAGCTGACTTGATTTGATGTGATGTGGGCCTAGTCAGTGAGCCAGCTGTGGATTCTGGTCACCAGGTCTGTATAAAAGCAGGGTCAGGCATGTTTCATGGTTTCAGATGTATGATTCAGTGAAATTATAGATCACAACAGATCATCAAGGGCCAGTTATAAAAAGGAGTTTGAATTTGATGTACCATCAAATAGATTTATGGGGATATGAATAAGATAATGAAAACAGGGTTTAAGAGAGATTGATCTATCTACTAGCCATATGAAGAGACCATAGGAAGAAACTGTTTCAGGGCTTTAGGCAAGAAATAAGAATCAGAACTGGAGGGGCAGTATTGGGAAAGGGGAGGAGCATTGCAAAATCTTATTGCTAGGTCCTGGCAGCATGCTGGGGTCAAAGGCGCACTGGGCTGGTGGGGCTAGAGACGTGGGAGACTTTGTCAGCATTTCCCTTCATTATTTGTGACTTTGGTCAAGGTTCTCGACCCCTGAAGGCCTCATTTTTCTTGTCTGAGCTGAAGAAGTTGGATTAGATTATTTCTTACAGTTTCTTCTAGTGCTGGTGAATAAATCTGGAATTGGCATTTGAATAAGTGTATCCAAGGAACAGATTGTGATGAAAGATGATTGTCAAGTTTTAGTCTAGGCAACAAGGAAAGCAGTTTTTTATAAGCAGAATAATAATGTGGAAAGACAAGCTAGTTCTATGTTATGTATGAAATGATGATGGGATGTTAAAAGTAACTGTTCTGTGGGTGGTACTGGGGCTTAGCTAAGACATCTACAGATGTCAATTTGGAAGTCATCATTTCCGAGGTGGATTACTTGAGCTCAAAGAGTGGGTGGGCTCCTTCTTGTGGGGGATGGATAGAAACATTCTGTCAAAATATGTAGATGTAATTATATCTGTGGTATAATGGCTAACATTTACACAGTGCTTTGAAGTTTTCAAAGTGCTTTACCAGTATTGTCACATTTTATTCTTGAGAGAAGTAGGTGCTATTATTATCCCTCTTTTAGAGATGAGGAAGCTGAGGCAGAGGTTTAGTGGCATACCTAGGACCACACACCTAATAGATGAGGTCCTATTTGAACTTGGAGCTGGTATAGTAGTCTATCAGCTGTACCACCTAGGTGCCTTGTCAGAGTAGTAGGAAGAGCAGCTAGCAAAGCTTTATCAGAAGAGAGATTCTGTTTATTTATTCATTCATTCATTCACTTATTTTTTTGCTTATAGATTTATATTTTTTAAATGATGAGAGATTTTAAAAGTAGGAAAAGAAATCAGGAAATGGAATGTCAGGGAGCCAAGGGACAATTTAGAGCAATTAATAATACTGAAACAGAAATGAATGAGGAAAGGCTTTGATGTGGGCTCTAAAGGGATTATGGTTTCCTTTGAGGAAATAATGGTTGGGGTAGAAAGCACATTTCCTTTGAATTTTAAAAGGCAATTTGTGGCTGGGAAGTAAAGATAGTAAGTTTGTGTTCAAAAGTGGAATGAGGATGGACAAAATCTAGGAGGAATTGTGAACACGGGCAGTTTCTCACCATGGCATAAAGTTAGGAAGATTTATGGCTGGCCATTTTTAGCCTCACAATTCTGTTGGGGTGTCAGGAGGGGAATTTAGATGGGGCTAGGCAGTACAGTGGAGGAGAAAGGAATCTGACTTCCAATCCTATGCCATTCTTTAATCTCTTTAAGCAAGAACCCTTAATCTCTCTTTGCTTCATCTGTTAATTGGAATCGTAGAAGATTAGTTTCTAATCCATGATGTTAGATAAATTGTACTGTCTTGATTTTTGATATTAGCATGGGCCTATTTGGAACTTTTCTTTCTACTTGTTTAGGAAGCAGAACATCAGAGAGCCATGCAAAGGCGAGCCATCCGGGATGCCAAAACTCCTGACAAGATGAAAAAAACCAAATCTGCCAAGGATGACAGTAATCTGAGCCTTCAAGAGAAGAAGGAAAAGATCCAGTTGGGTTTAAAGAAGCTTGTAGAGCTTGGGACAGTGAACCCAAAAAACAAATACCAGGAGCTGATCAATGATATTGCCAAGGTAGTGTATGAGGGAGATCACAGTGTTCTTTAGCAGTTGGCATTTCAGGCCCCTTCACAGAGGGAGGAGCTCTTGAGTCAGCAACCTGCCTTCAGTTTATGGAAGGACTATGGTGTTCCTTCTAATGGAAGAACTCCTACCCCAGTCTTTTATGTGGAACAATATACTTTTGCCTAGTCTGGGTGGAAGGCAGAAAAATTCTTTATCAGTCTGACATACTTGTAAGACATGTATGCAGAATAAAGTCACTGAAATCAGAATTTTTTATTTCTCAGTAAAATGTTACTTGTTAAATGTTCAGCTGCAGAATTTGGTCTTGGTCTTCTGTCTTCCATAGGATATCCGGAATCAGCGGAGGTATCGACAGAGGAGAAAAGCTGAACTGGTCAAACTGCAGCAGACTTACAATGCTCTGAACTCCAAGGCCACGTTTTATGGCGAGCAAGTGGACTATTATAAAAGCTACATCAAAACCTGCTTAGATAACTTGGCCAGCAAGGGCAAGTAAGTGTTTTTCAAAGATCTGACTGGGGTAAGGGGTGGACGGAGGAAGGGAAAAGTAAGTGAGCGAGGATAGTACTCCTAAAGTAAACCTGAAATGCTTGGCTAGCAGGTTGCTTTTTTCTTTTTTGTGTTTTCATAAATCTCTAGCCATTCTTGGATTGGTTGGTTAGAGTATTATAATAAGGTGTTTAAGCAGGGCCTGCATTTATAGATTAATGGAATAGATAACTTTCTTTTTGACATGATTTGGAGGGTTCTGGGAAAAGCTTCCTTAGTTCCAAACATTTTACCTTTTGCTCAGAATGACAGGTGGAGAATTTGAGATGGAAGTGATCTGAGAGAACATCTCATTGAATCAACCCTTCACTTGAAAGCCGGAAAAGGAAATATTTCATGGCTATATTATACTATTACAGATTAAATTTTTTGGATTGGGTTAATTTGGGTTTTTCAGACTCCTTGATCACGATGTAGATACCTTTAAGTCTTTTTTAAGACCTGTTGTCCTTTTTGACTTCTTGATTTTATTCACAACTCTTGACCACACACTGCTTCTTGAAACATTCTCTTCCAGTGACTTTCCAGGATATATATACATTCGTAACCATTTTTCTAAATGTTCTTGCCTTTCTCTGTTTCCTTCCTTGGCTCTTTTCCCCTGGAATTGTGGTTGGCTACTTCTCGATCTCCTCCTTTGCTCTTCTACACATAGAACTTTGGCTATTTTTCTTTTTTCTCCACTTACCTATCCACCACATCTTGTTGATTTACCTCTCAAAATTTGTTGGTTTTGTTCAGTTGTTCTTCAGTTGTGTCTGACTCTTCATGATCTCCCATTTGGGATTTTCTTGGCAGATACTGGAGTAGTTTGCCATTCCCTTGTCCAGCTCATTTTACAGACAATGAAACTGAGGCAAACAGAGTTTGCTCAGAATCACGCAGCTAGTAAGTGTCTGAAGCCACATTTGAGCTCAGATCTTCCTGACTCCAGGCCCATCTACTGTATTATTTAGCTTTCCTTTCCTCAAAATACAACTGTATTTTGTTTATATTATGTTTGTTTTAGCTCCCATTTCCATTGCTACCACTGTAGTTCAGCACCTTATCACCCCTTACTTTGAATGTTAGCCTCATTGGTTTCCTTGCTTTCTGTTGTCTGAACATTTTAATTACAGAGCCATGAATGAGGGGCAAATATTCTTGCCAGGGGTGCTTCCTGTCTAGAAAACCAGACTGCGTCCCTCAGTTTGGTTCTTCTCACTAAAACAAACTTTCATTATGTTACACCCTTGTTCCACAACTTGGAATGATTGCTTTTTCTTTTTTAATGAAGTCCATAAGTACCTTGTTCTGGGATTCAGGGTCTTTTTATCTGTGCTGTTATCCAACAAGTCTTTTTTTAAACCTATACTATGTATGTATCCCCCATCTTTGATGCAGTGGGGAATGCAAGGGAGGTTAGTTGTGAATGGGAATTTTGTATCAAAGGAAAGACTCAAAATTAACTTGAAAATTAGTCACAAAGCCAGAACTAGAACTTGTAGCCAGTTGTAGTACATAGTACTGGACCATTTTGGCCCCATTTAGGTATTGAAAATTACTTTTAAAGGAAACTCCTTTGACCCAAGACCTCCCAGTCCTGGATTGTTTGGGATAGGGTTAAGCATGGGATGTGTTGTAGCTAATATCAAGTGCTCTTATTTCATTTCCACAGAGTATCTAAGAAACCAAGAGAGATGAAAGGAAAGAAAAGTAAAAAGATTTCCCTGAAATACACAGCTGCACGACTACACGAGAAGGGAGTCCTTCTAGAGATTGAAGACCTTCAAGTGAACCAGTGAGTATCCAGTGACTCTGTGACTTTATTTACAAGGAGCTGATCTATATATTGAACAGTCTCTCCCATCTCATATAGGTGGTCATTTGAATGTCATTCTAAACCACCTGATTTAGCAAGAGATTTCTTGTCCAATGCATACCTTCCTAGAGGCACAGATGGTCCCAAAGTGCTTTAAAAAGCAATATGAATCTGTTATTTAATTGACTACACCTCAGTATACTGCTTGTTTCAGAATTTACAGATTCCCTTTTTGACTGCCCTACAATTATGAGTGGCAATCTTGTGTTATTTCCTTGGGAGTTTTCAGTTTCTCTTTTCCAAGCCAAGTACTCATTTCCTAAGTTCTTGTTGGATCAATACAGAGGGAATTAAAGAGCTACATGAACCAGACATGAGACTGGAGGGACACAACATTCCCCAACCTTAGCTGGGACACAACATTCCCCAACCTTAGCCTAGGAACCTTCACTTTATTTGATATATATTTTCCTTGATAAGAGTTTATGTAGAGATATGGCTCTTTTGTCACAGCTACCCACTCTCACCGGGCTTTCTTATTGTCATCTGCAACAACACACATATTAAATACCTCTAAGTTCCTTTACAGGTTTTCCTTAGGACTTCTCCTGACCCATTAAAGAAGGAATAAGTAGCCAATAGCCTACACATAAAATTAATGGTTATTTCAAAATTTAGTGGTTAACAGAGCTACCACCTCCTACAGTGTTGGCCCCTCTATAAATAAGAACTCTCCTGTCCCTACACAAAAGAAGGGGGGTCCTGGATCCTGAAAAAAAGACATGCATGCTTCTCAGAAGTAGAGAGGCCTGCAAGCAATGTGTGTCAGATAGTTTAAGGCATCCACCCCTAGCTCACTACCTTAAGGGCACAGATAACTCAGCCTTTCAGTTGTAGCCACTAGTATCCTGTTTACATGATCTCATGTCATCTCTTTACTGTTCATAGATGTTTACTGCATCTTGAAGGGACTGACTTCCTTGTGTTACATTTCATCAGGGATAAACAACATCACATTATACAAACAATATAACGTTATAGTGAGAAAATAGGAGCCATGGGGTGTGATCTACATGTTCTCCTCATGCTCATCCTCTGCTGTTGTCTCTCTACTTTGGTCCTCATTCAGAGTGTCATAGCTAGCCACATGGTTATTTTTTCAGGGCATATCAATGCAACTAGTGAATAAAAATCCTAAAAATGTAGGATTCAGGTAGCACAGTCTATTGTACTCAAGTTCGAGCTACTCTCAGTTGTGATTTCGTCAGTTGTGTCCAATTTTTTGTGATCCCATCTAGAATTTTCTTGGCAAAGATACTGGAGTGATTTGTTCCTTTTCCAACTATTTTTACAGATGAGCTGTTGAAGCAAAAAGGGTTTAGTGATTTGCCTAGAGTCACCTAGCCAGTAAGTGTCTGAGGCTGGATTTGAAGTCGGGAAGAGTAGTTTTCTGACTTCAGGTCTGGTGCTTTATTCACTGAAGAATAACAACTTGAGCTTTTGGTACTCTGTAGAACAAATACTTTTTACTGTTTGGCCTTTATTGAATGCTAGGATTATCCTAAGCCTCAAGAATGTGATAAGTACAAGATGTTTCTTCTACATTTTAATTGGGAAGCAAGAGCACATCTACATATTGTTTGTCCTTTGTTCTGGAAAAGGACCATTATATCAGGAAGGTGATGCCATGGTGTGCAAGTGAATTGGATTTGAAGGAGGGAGGACTGTGCAGGTCTCACTTTTCCCTCCACAGCCATTTGGGTCCAGTGGCCAGATAGAGATCAGGAAGACTAGAGATGCCTCTGGATGCAGTGGCAAACCTTGGCCTTTTTAAGCTTTGGTCTTCAACAGGGTACAGTTTGACTGAGGCTGTACCCATTCAGTGATTAAAGTTAGAAATTTAGGCAAAGAATCTCCTTTTACCTCATCCCCCCAAAAAAAAATCTAAATAAATAAATCTGGGAGGGGAAAACCCTCAGGACTTCTAGCTAAAGCAGAAATGGTGGCTAATCAATGAGAAATCAGTGTTTTGGTTTAATATATGAAGTAATTAGTGCATAAGTGCTTGTAAATTTGTAAATTATATGTATGTGTATATAAAATATAGATTAGCGTGATATATACAGACATATATGTTGATATAATAGGCTGGGAGGCTAAGAAAGTGCTCAATGTGCTTTACAAATAATAACCTTGAGAAGAATTAAAGAAGGCATATATTAGTTGTAAGCCAGAAAAAGAAGTTTAGATTTGTGGCTGGCAGCTGGAAGCCATTGTAGATTCTTAGGGGGAATAACCTTCTGAAATGAAGTAAAGGTGTTCAGTTATCACCAAGAAATGACTCTGAATATATATCAGATTTATATAATACTCTAGTAGCCTTGAAAGATAAAAGTCAGGAATAAAACACCAAATTTCGCATTGATGTTCAGATAGATGTAAAGAAAGTAAAGAGAAAAAAAATCCCTCTAGAATGTCTGGAATTCTATAGTCTTTCTCCTTCCCCTGTCCTCCCCCCAGGATCTATTGGTAGTAATTTTGGAAAACAGAGGAGAGAGAACCAACATTTAAGCACCTACTAGATCCCAAGCTCTGTGCTAAGAAGTTTACAAATATCATCTCATTTGTTGCTCACAATAACCCTGGGAGAAAGGTGCTAATCCCCATTTTATGATTGTGGAAACTGAAGTAGACAGAAGTCTCATAGCTAGTAACTGTCCGAGGCTGGATTTGGATTCTAAACCCAGCACTCTGATGCCTTTTTGAAGGACATCTGGTTTATGGGCCTGGTTTTTATCTCGTTTTTCTTAGTCACACTTTGTGTCCAACTTTGAGGTCTTCTTGACCCAGGACCTGGGTTAAACTCTCTCCTTTCTCTACCTCAAAGATCTGGGCCATGGCTATTTTCTCTAATTTATTCTGGACTCTTAGCAGTGTTGATTGCATTAAGTTAATTTTTACCTGCTTTGAATTTTTACTGTCCTGAAGGTTCCTGAAGGGCTATTCCAGGTGGCATGTGATGAAAGTTTTCTTTTATAATCATTGTTCTGAGTAAACTTCCTTCAGGCTGTTATTTGAACTCAGGGGAAACTGCCTTAGGCACCTCAGAGATGTGTATATGGTTATTTAGAGACATTTAGAACAAGCCTTCAGTTCTTCATGCTTTAAAAGTGTGGGTCAGCCACATTAAGAAATGTGATGTGATTTCATCAGTGTAGGGAACTTTCTGGTGACAAAATTTGTTCTCCATCTTTTGGTGATAGCAAGCTGGCTAGGACTTTTAGAGGTAACTGAACTGCTCAGAGTAATATATAGAAAGTATATTGGAGGCGTGACTTCTAGCTCTTCTTCACTTACAGCCACCATCACTTGAGCTATGATTTTAAAAAATAACTCCATTGGTGAAATAAATAAGGCAGCAAAATCTGGTCCTTGTATTATGTCTTCTGGGCATTGTTACTTGGATCTCCTCTCTAGAACTTAGACCTGCTTGCCCTATCTTAGAGAATCTTCTCACCATCTCTCTAAATCCAGGTGAGAACAGATTCCTCATGTAGTAACATTTGATGCTTTTTGCTTTCAAAGAAAAGCTCTCCTATGACACTTTTCCCTTGGGTATGCAAAGATCAAATGTCCCCACCCAACTGGTTTTGTTAGCTAAATTCTAGTTTCCGTGCTGTTTAGGAAATTCTCAGCTGACCTCTTAAAAGTGTGGCCCCAGAGGGCACTAGGGCATGTCTTTGGGCACACACATAAAAAAATCAAGCAGATAAGAATACCCGTTTGTGACACCGGATATTTTCATGGCCAAAGAAACATATTTACAAGGAAGCAATTCATTTCTTATAAAGATTTTTTTTCTCCTACTAATTTTCTCTTCATACACATGTTTTTAAGTTCCCCTAACTGTGATTAGAGTAATTAGAGTAAGAATGGATAATAGGAACACCTTTAATACATTCTAGAAAATCTTTGAAAAAGTTTATATAAACTAGATTATCTACACCAGTGGGAAATGAGACTGTGGTAAGTTTTCCTGGCTTTTGATTTATAACAACAGCAAAACTCATATTGAGTTTTAAACTCTGCAAAGTGCTTTCCATCCTTTAATGCACATTTGAGACCCACAGATAGAATTTGAATCTAGATCTTCTTGACTCCCACATTGAGGACCAACCCTAGAATCAGAGCAGCCTCTGAGAAGGAGGTATTCTGGATAGATAAATTGCTCAAGTAATCAAGTAGTTATTATTTTTCATCATCAGAACTTTAATATATTTAAAGTAGAAATCTTTCCCAAATCTGTGACATATTTCTGTGCCTTACTCAAAGGCTACCAAATGTAACTTGACCACTTATTGATGACTGAAGCTTACAAATATGAACATAGGTTATTCTGTTGTGCTGTAGTGGGGGACCTCCCTTTCTCCCCTTTCCCTTCACCTCTCCTGTCTCTTTCCTCCTCTTCTTCTTCCTCTTTTACATACACCCACCTCTAACAATTTAGTTTTATAATAAATAACTGGAAGGCAAAATTTTATTAAGCGCCTATTATGTGTAAGACACTAGGGATACCAAAGTAAAGGTGATTATAATCTGTAATTCACATGCTGGCAGGGAAGTAGCATAGATTTAACATATACATAGATGTACATAAGAAGAGCACACATGTATCTTTAAAAGGGGAACATGACAACAAGGGAGAGATCTTACCAATGTACTTTAAAAGACTCTAGTTGGAGAAAACATTTTTTTCTTGAAGGAGAAAACTTAATAGAAGAAATGACTTCTATCCAAGTTAGCTTTGAAGGAAGAAAGTAATTCTGGATGGTAGAGCTGAAGATGGCATTGATAGTAGGCACAGAAATGGCCTACACAAACGTGTAGAGGCAGGCCATGAGCTGGAACAGCTCATAATCTGTTCTGACTGGAGTTGTATTCATGAAAGGGAATAATGTGTGGGGGGACCATAAAAAAGATAGATTAAAGCCTCGATGGTGGTGGTTTTTTCCTAGAAGCAATAGGGTATCAATGAGTTTCTGAGAAGGAGAACGACATGCTTGATCCATGACCCACTTTGGCAATTGAAGGTAGGATGAATATGGGGGAGGGATCTCATGGGGAGAGAGTAGAGACAAACAAATGAGGCCCTAAACTTGTTGTATGGTAGCCTTGTAAGTGGAAAGAAGCCAGATGCAAAAGATGTGGTGTAGATGGAACTAAACAAAGTTGGCAGCTGATTAGATATAGAAGGAGGAGAAGGGAGGGCATGGTAAGGAGAAACTGGATTGAAGATGAATCTAAAATTATGAACTAGAGAGACTTCAAAGGTAGGGGAACTCTGATCGGGTAGGGATTTCTGAACAGATAGGGGGATATTTGAAGGATGGGTATGGGTGAATTTAGAGTAGATAATGACTGCCATCCTGCATATGGTGAGTTTGAAGTACCAGCTGGGGATGTCTAGTAGGCATTTGGAGATGTGGAGGCAGGACTAAATACATAGATTTACTAGATGTTTAATAAGTATAAATTTGAGAGTCATCAATGGTAATTGAACACTTGGTGAGATATCAAGGGAGAGTAGAGGGATGTTTGTCCATTACTTGCCATATTGTGTGGTTCAAGGATGTTGTGCTTTTTTTCCAGCATATGGTAAGTTCTAATTAATTCCGTGTGTGTATGTATATGTTTAGATGTGTGTATATGTAATATACACGTAATATTTCTGTCCCATTTCTTGTTGCCAATGTGCCTACCACAACAATCATTCCTTTTTCTTCCAGTTGACTGTTTATATTAAGTTGCAGGCTTGAAAACTAGATCCCTAGGATTGTTAGAATTGTGTAACAAGGAAGAGTATGTAGGTACTGAGTAAGGACTTGGGGTGCTAGTGACCTATTTAGAATAATGGGTTTATAATTGGAAGGAATCTGAGGTATGAATAAAGTGCATCAGCTTTAAAAATACATGGACTGTCATGGCATCTGTGTCAGATCCAAGTTCCCTTGGATGTTCTCTTTGTTTCTCAGCTCTGTCATAAATAGGAGTGAGTGTTGAGTACTTGGTTTCCGGAGTGTCCAGCAAAACTATGTTCAGAGTAGGACCCGCTGTGATCATCTCCATTGTGCTGTAACAGCAACCTTCCTCTTTTTCCACAGTAATTCTTGATATGGTATTTGGCTTGTCATGAAACTGAAACATTTTGCCTTTTAAGAATTTACCCAGCATGATGTTTGAAGCCTATGCTCACTTCTTTGTGTTCAGGCCTTCTACTTCTGACCAGCCAAATCCTTCTCTGGACTCTTCCCTTCTTGCCCTTAACTGTCCCCCAGGCTTCACTGTGTTAGGCCCCTCCCAATTTTCCACCGCTAATTCCAGCCCAGCTCTTGTATTGCTGTCCTCCTTCCCCGATGCATGGTGGGTAGGTACTGCTTTGCTTAATAGTCTAAAGACTTCCTTTGAAACTGTCTTGGCAGGGTCTTTGGTTGCTCCTGCTTGAGCAAAGCAGGGATGCTACATTGGAGATAGCAAACTATCTTCTCTTTAAGTTCCAAAGCACATATTCACAGTTTCATTGGCAGAAAATAAGGTGACAGTTAAAATAAACAATTCACTGCACTCCTGCCTTCCTTTCATGGATCCTAACCAATTTCCTCACCTCATAACCTGTCCTTTCCCTCCTCATCCCCCTCTTTTATAAGACATGCAGATCATGACCTCTAGTAATTTGTTGATTTTTTTTTTAAACAGGTTCAAAAATGTGATCTTTGAAATCGGCCCAACGGAGGAAGTTGGAGACTTTGAAGTGAAAGCCAAATTCATGGGGGTTCAGATGGAGACTTTCATGTTACATTACCAGGTGAGTGGCTTTTCCTTAAAAGGCCCTGTGTAGAGATGTTCACTTAAAGAATAACAGCAGTTCCCATGGATAGAGTGCTTATTGTGGTTACAAAGCACTTTCAGATAGAATATTTCTTTTAATTGCCACAACAACTCTGAGAGGCGTGATAAACATAGTTATTCCATTTTACAGATAGAACTCTAAGATGCAGAGGTTAGGGGCCATGACCAGTATCTCACAACTAGTAAGTAACAGAGCTGGCACTCCAACATTGGGGCTTTGGAGTTAATATTCAGTGTTCTTTTTGTTATCCCACTCTTTCTCGAAAGAAACAGAAGAATTAACTTTTGAGAAGATTCTTTTCAGAGATTTAAATAATATGGGGTCTTCTTTGGAAAAAAAATTTGTGTGCTCGCATTTGTCTAATTTGTCTAAGCTTGATGACTGAGATTACATAGGAGCTTTGAGAGTAGGTTAGAACACTAAAAGGAAAGAAACAAAAGCAGTATCAACTACTTAACATTTCCCTAGTCCTATAAAGCTTTTTTCTATTTTCATTTGAACTTTCTCTTATTGAGGCAGCTGCTGTTGTTCCTCATTTTACGGAGGAGGAAACTGAGGCAGAGCAATACTTCATTACTCAGTATCACTCAGCTAGTCAATAGCTGAGGTAGAATCTGAACAGGGCAGGTTCCTTTGAGCCTAAGTGCTGGGTGCTGCTCATTTATCCATCTAGGCTACTGTGGGCTGGCTCCATGGACCTTCCTAGCTACTGCCTGAGGCTGAGCTTAGCCCTATGAGGAGCAAAAGGGCAAACACTCTGTGCTTCTATCCTGGCTCTGACCCTTCCCCTCCTTTCTGTGAATTGGGCTGAAGTTTGTGGGCTTAATGGTTCTGTTGGTCAGCAGATGTTTCTGAGCCCCTATGGGAGGCAAAATGAGCCCTTGTGTTCAAGGAGCTTACATTCTACTGTAGGAGGCAGTGTGGAAAGAAAGAGGTATCTACTTTTCCCTTCTATTTCTGAGAGAGTAGCATGGATTTGAATCTGTGATTTCTTTATTATGGGAAATAGAGTAATAATTTATCATTTCCATAGAATGCTTTATGTGTGTTTTCTCATTTTGTCCTCAAAAGAGTTCTGTGAGAGAGTTCTGTATTATTATCCCCATTTTATTGATGATCAAACCAAGACTAAGAAGTTAAATGATTTGTTCCAGGTCACAGGTAATAAATATCAAAGGATATTACTAAGTTTGAATTTGTCAGGATTCAGTCTCTTCCTCTCTCCCAATCTTCCTTACTCCTCTTGTTGGGTATACAATGCCGCCTTTTCTCTGATGTAGCTTCATCAGAAACTCCAGCTGCTTTTACTCATTTTCCACTTGTTCTCCTCAAATTAGCCACCCTTTGGTCCTTAGGCCTTCCTCCTTTCCATTAGTTGTCTCTTCCTGTGTTATCTCTTTGAGCTGACTGCACTCATATATTTCCTCAATGAAGTCCTTCACCATTGCTCACACACAGAACAATTTGGGTCACATGCTTTACCTGCTTGTGTTCACTATATAACTTCTGTTGTTTTAAGTTATTGGTCATTTTTGTTCTGCCTAATTGGACATGACTGAGCAAGGATATGAGGTGCAGGGATTGGTAGAAAGGGGGAGTGCTTAGGCACCTTCAGTTTCTCACTAATATGAGTCTCTTCTTACTTGCTAAGTACCTTCCCTTATAATGTCATGATGCCATTTTGGTCCTCTTTGAGAATGAAGGACAACAACCAACCATCTGGGAAAGGCTAGAAAGTGATATCTCAATAGAAAGGAATATGTCAATGTTCATAGGAAGAAGTGTCTTTCTAAATTTTAAAGCATTTTTATCATGTATATAAATGAAGAAATATAAAAATATAATTGGTATATTTGTCCTATGTGGCGGAAAAAGCTTTGATATAAATGACTAGTCCTTTCATTGTGATCCTGAACAGTAGCTTGTACATCATATACTACTCTAAATATATCATTGGAGATCAAAACCCTTCAGTGTCTAATGGGAGTAACTAATATTTTTCTTTTTTTAAAAACTAACTAGATTTTCATGTAAGGAGTCAGTGATGAAAGTTTTCTTTTTTTCTAGACATTTGCTTTTAAATGCAGATCCTCTCTTTTTTCTTTGAATTGATTGTACTCATGACTTATGTAACAGAAACTAGTTTCCATCTCTGTTGATGTTTCTGAAATATATTCACCAATTATCAAACCTGACTTGTTCAACACAGGATGCAATTTCATAAATGGGTTTCTATGTAAACAGTGAGTCTCTGAAGGAAAATCAGAGCGTTTCCCTAAGATTTAGAGCATTAAAACAATTCAAAGATGAACATCTGAAAAATGAGGAAAATGAAATGCCTTGCCCAAGATCTTGCATCTTCACTTCTGTTTTATCAGATACACATAGATGTAGCCAGTGCCTGGAATAGTTAAAATATGGTCTGACCAACTATTAAGGGCTAATTGATCTTGCAAGAGGCCTTTAAATTCTAACCCACTGAATTCTGTTTTTTCAACATTTTTAAAATCCTCTCAGATTCTAATATTGGTAGCCCAGCTCTTACATATTCATTCTCACCATGACAAAAAAAAAACAAAACCTGAAATATCAAACATTTGGGTTCAGGGGCCTGGTGATTTTGTTGAGATCTCATTGTTGGTCCTATTTCCATTCCCTATTGAATATTATATTTATCATATCAGATTGTAATTCTCATTTTATCCACATTTTTTTTAACAGGAGAAGAAAATTTGACTTTGGATTCTAGTCTCACCATTCTTATTAATTAGCTTCAGTGGGCCTCACTTTCCCCATCTCTAAAATTACTAAGTTGATCTAGAGTCTTTTTCAGGTCATGTCTTTTATCATTAAAATATTCTATTCTTAAGATCTTACAGAACTACTAGTGTCCACTCAATGTAAATCACCACATGCTATATTCACTTTTTTTTCTGTTTTTTTTCCCCTCTCTTCCATGTTTTTTTCCTTTTGCTTTGATTTTTCTCTCCCCAGTATTATTCATAAAACAATGTGTATTAAAAATAAACTTAGTACAATTAAAAAAAAAAGAACTACTAGTTTTCTAGTCTATCACAAAAAAATTCAGTCTCTTTCATCATATAATTTTACTAAAGTGGGAAAAATATGCTGCTTCAAAATAGGGGGATGATAAATAAATGTAAAAATTAAATATTCCTTTTCAAGAAAGCTTATTCAAATCTGACATCAGAAAATTGACACTTACTAGCTGTATGACCCTGGGAAAGTCACTTTACCCCAGTTGTGTCACTCTCACACACATACTTCCCCCAAAAGAAAGAAAATGTATTTGACATGAAAAATATAAGCCCTGAATTAACCTGAAAAAATATATTCACTAAAATACTTAATTCCTAAGAATCTGGTCATCAATGTATTTATCATATAATCTGATGTGGAATTTATTTTTGTTTGAGATTTATGCTGACCAGATTTCATATTTGCTTTCAATATAGTGGCTTTTTCCATAGACAAGGCAGCAGCATAAGCTGACAAGTGACAGTAATAAGGATTATCATCATCCAGGAAATGTATGAGTCAGTCATCCTGTGAAAGATAGCAGATACACCCCAGAATTACTATACTGTTGGGCATAAAACATTAAAAAAACCCAGAGGTTAGCCTCCAGAGAGTTATGTGACTCCCCCTTGGACAAGAGAGATCCAGAAATGAGATGAAATCCCAGATTCATCCTGACTATGCCCTCTTTAAGATGTGTGTTTTTGTTGGATCCATATTCTACCATCCTTTTCATTTCCAAAGATTTTCTCAACAGTTTTTACTTTCTTCTTTGGGCAGGATCTGTTACAGCTCCAATATGAAGGGGTTGCTGTCATGAAACTGTTTGATAGAGCAAAAGTCAATGTCAACCTCCTGATCTTCCTGCTCAACAAGAAGTTCTATGGGAAGTAATTGATGTTGGCCCCACGTGTCAAGAGCAAGACGACCATGGGAAGAAGGAGCACCACATGACGGCCTCATAATGTGCTTTGGAGCCAGAGACACTCCTAATGCCAAACTGCATCTCCTCCTGTTTGGGGACCTTCTGCCACTCCCTTCTCACAGTGAATTAATAACTCAGGCTTCAGCTGACCTTTTGGGTTACTTCACTTTCTTCTCTGTCATTTGACACCCAAGGAAAAAGTGGAAACTCAATCCCGCTAAAAACCTTTTCCCATAGGCTGTTACAGGCTCAGTGGTTACTTGGATATATTTTGAGCTTTGGGTTCTTGCTTTAATTAGAAATGTGAATGGTGGATTTCTTATTACTTATGTAGATGGACAATATTGGCACGAATTAGAAAAATCTTATAACTCTTTATGGACATGTACACATGTAACCTTGCTCATTTCAGAATGTATAAGCAGAGTCCAATTAATGATTCAGATTGTAATCGTTAAAAAGAGTGATATGAAACTAAATTGGGTCTTTTGTCCTCTGAGTAAGATATAATATTATGGGAAATGTGTTCCATTTGATCTTTGCCATCTCGGTTCCTTATGTATAATAGCCAAGGGAGACATTGTTCTGCCCAGGGGGAAGAGCTTCTGAGGGAGGCATTTGAGGGGAAACTCTTCCCCCCACACACACTTAATATTTGGACAACGTGGTCAGTTTTGTTGGCTGAGATTTAGAAGCATCAGAATATATATGTCTATTTTGGGGGAAGGATCCAATTGATGAAGTCCTTTTATATTCAGAAATGGACTAGATTCCTTAGTAAGTTCCCTGTCTCTTTTTTCTGTGCTGGTGCCCATCCAGGGACATAGGATTAGGCCATTTTAGGAAGGCATCCCACCCCGTTACTTAATGAATGATTTTAGATATAACATTAAGCATCCTAACTAGATTTCTTCATTATTTGGGTTTGTTGCTTTAAGGTGCCTTATTAACAAAACATAGATTAATCTATCTCAATTCTTAAAGGATTTCTTTATGGTTGCTTGCCTGCAGATAAAAATATATTTTGTGGGGTTTTTTATTAATAAAATAAGGGGAATTAGGGTATTTTAAAGATTTATATGCTTCTGAAGCCTTTAGAGTGCTGTAAGAAAAGGAATTTTTTTTAATGATTAGGAAAAAAAACCTAGCTTATCTGTATATCTGAACTCTTAAAAATTTCCTATGGCCACAACACTATAAGGCCTCATCTGCAGAGTTGCAGAGGGACAGCCCTGTCTTACTGTAAATTGAACCAAAACAAAAATATATCTGATCAATACATACTGTATTCCAGGCCCTGATTCTTGGACTGGTTTCTTCTTTTGTCTGTTTTTGCTGATTCCATTATCAACTTTAGTATGAACCTTTGTTTTTAAGAGGCTTTAATCTTCAAAATTAAGCCTTGATAAAAAGTATGGATGGATGAAACATTTTTGGGAACAATACATGTAATATATTTTTTTAAAAAACCACAAAAACATCAGGGTGTGTTTTGAAATGCTAAAATCATGCCACTTTCTCCTAAATGTTTTGGTTCAATATGCCTTAAGTATAAAACTGTCTCTAGCCCAATTTAAGCACACAACAAATCCTTCACTGAAACCATTTTTATGAGCATTTTGAAATTAACTGGTTGATATATTTTTCCAGTGAAGCAAATTGAAAAATACCCATTGGTATCTAGCTGTGTATCATATTCTTGTTCCAGTTGTAAATACCAGAGAATTATTTTTTAGTATGGATTCTCTCTACTCAGTTTACACAGGATTGATGATGTGTACATTACTCAGTGCTTTACACATTCCAGGATATCCAAAAAGTGGAAGATTTAGACCAGAAAAAATTTCACCATAGAACTCTAGAGAAGGGGATAAAGTGTAGTAGAAACTCATGGGAATTCTCCACTGCCATGACCACGGGAACTATCTTGAATTAATTTTTTTTCTGTAATTGCATTTTACTTGGAAAACAAATTAAACTAGAAAGTAAAAGTAATAGTTTCAAAAACTGGGACCAAAGTTTTAATCTTTTTAAGAAAGGGATAATTACTCTCCTTTGGGCCCCATGCTGTACCAAGCATTGATGGACAAAGTCTATAAGGGATTCTATAACAGGGACACTTGGATTATTTGTAAAAAAGTATCTCTTCACCTGGTTTCTGATACATTAAGCATGAAACATTTAAGAGTTAAAGAATTTTTTATGGGGATAATATTTAAAGCAATTTTTTAATACATTGGAGAAAATGATAAAACTTTCTTGTCTGGACATTTGAAACTTTGTAGCTTTCATTACTGTTTTATTTATTAGTAATAGGATTCTTCCAGCTGCTTTCTCCATCTTAGGCAACCTCTCCTTGCCAACCATCATGACATTTGTTGCAAATTTATTTACTCCCAGAAATTTGGGCTGCTTGTTCCATTTATTGGCACAAAAAATTGTCTTTTGTATCTCTCAACAAAATAAAAGGTTATTTGTTCATGTTGTTTCTATTGCAGTTTAATCAGTTCTTGATCACTACTACTTTGTAAGAGTAGATTACACAATCTTTGTAGAATATGAGAATGAGTAACTGAAAAATGCAACAACTCCCATTTCCTGTAGTATTTGAGAAGCAAATTGGAGCAAAAATAAATGAGCTTCTAGAAATCTGCCTCAAAGCTATTTCAAAATATAGTTATAATTTTATAAACAAAAAATTTCTTGAATTGGCTTGCTTTTTTCCCCTTAACAACAGAGCCTGATTTCTTTTTAATTGTTTGAATGCTGGAGAGACAGTGGCAGGATACTGTACAGAATGGGGAAGTAGGTCCAGACTTACTGGTGAATTTTCTCACTAAGCACAGAGAAATAAGTTGTTCTGAAAGGAAAGGTAGCAGAGGACAGAGAATAGTAACCTAAAAATGATATCCTGCTAAAGAGCCAGGATCAGTTATCCAGCAGTGATCTATTTATGTGTATTACCCCTGGGATGAGAGTATAATAAAACTAGTATAAGATAATAAAGACCAGACTATCTGAAGCAGAGTAAGTTTAAAATAGCCAAGTTTGTGCTGTTCCTGGGAGGGACATCTTACACCATTCAAAAAGGTTGGAAAGCATGATCTTGTCCAAATATTTTGAACACAACGTTTTTTAATAAACAGTTTTGGAGTGCCTTAACCTTTGTTTTTACAAGGGGGACACTGCCCCTTTCTGAATTTTGTCCATCTTTGTCAATTATATTCGAATTTTGGACCAAGACTTTGAAATCGAGAAACTGCCAATAACTTCTTTTAAACTGCTAATCTGTGTTCTCTGGTGAAGATTACGGGAATCTTTAATAAGACTGAAAGGGAGGTCTGAAATACTGAAGTGAAAAAACTGAATTGTTGGGCAAGAGTCGCGTCAGAGAGTGAATAGTGGAGATCATGGATATCAAAACAACCAATTTCAAGATCAAGAATTTTGTAAGCAAGTGATGAAGTCACTAAAAACTTGGTTATTTTAAATAATATTCTGGTAGTTTTTGAAGTGGCCCAGACTACTGGTGTATCCTCGGGGCCAAAGCCGGGAAAACAGTTGACTGTGGGAGGCTGCAGTGTCAATCAGTAAATGGGAATAGTGACCCAAGGGGGGGAGAGAGCCACCTGTGGCTGGTGCCACGGTCCTGGGAGGGCAAGAAGGAAGGCGGGCCCGGGAGGAGGGATAATGTCTAGTGCAGTTTTTCCGGTTTGTTCACCACCTCGAAAGGAGCTGGTGAGGTTTGTTTAGACCAGGATCGCATCCCTTGAGTTAATCGTGCCGGGTTTTTAATTGTTGCATCAGGTCCCCTCATTAAGGAGGCCGGTCGCAGGCGGAGGGTTAGACTCCGGGGCCCCGGCTCTGTGTGGCTGCCTTTGGGGACAGGACTGCAGGGGCTTCCAAGATCGGTGGGAAGGGACATGTATCAAGTTCCCATTTGCTAAGTGCTTTGCCGGCCACGTTATTTCCTTATCTGATATGCTCCCACCCCCTCACTTAATAGAGGGAACAGGCCCTGGGAGGTAGTGACTTGCCCGGGTTTCCTGGCCGGATCTTGGGATGCGCGCACGGGCACGCACGTGTATAAGGAAACTGAGGCCGAGGGAGATGTCATCTTTGCTGGGAGGCTCTCGTTTGCACACTTTGAGCTTACACATGTACGATCTGGTCGGCTTCTGTGATTTCAACCCCTTGGGCTTCTCCCGGTCCTGCAGATCTGGAGCTGCCCCGGGGCACAGGGAAATGAAGGGCCTGTTTGGGTCCTCGGGACGAGGACTGAAGGGAGGGCTCTCCCGCGTGGGCTTGGGAGCAGGTGCGTGAGGGGCTGATGTTCACTCGTGCCCGATACTAAGGGCTCGCGGACCCCGGACTGGCTGGCCATGCCTTTCTCCGGCTCATTTTACAGAGGAAGAAACTGAGGCCCACAGAGTGGTCACCTGCCCAGGATCCCCCGCTGGGAAGTGGCCCAGGCCGGATTCGGACTCTTAAAATGCAGCCTTCCGGCCTTGCTCCGTGGCACCGCTCGGGGGATAGGGGGTGAAGGGAGTAAAAACCAGCTCCATCTCCACCTCCGTGCGGGCGGGGTACCCAGTGCTGGCCGCAGCCCCTGCCCTCAGGGAGCTGTCACTCTAATGGGGGAGGCCGCATGCCCACAACTTTGGGCCCACGATCCAGTGCCGGGTAAAGGACAGCCGCTCGGCGAGGTCGAGAGCGCTGCCAGCTCAGGGTCTGAGCGAGATGCTCGGGCCCGTAGTCTCCGGTGCCCTCCAGCCACCGGGCCTAGCGGGGCGGGGCCGCCCGGAAACTAGGCTACAACGCAGGCTCCCCGCTGGGGGCCCCTGCTGGGCGGGCCCCGCTGCTTCAGAGAGGCCGCACGCCGAGGGTGGAGCTTCGAGAGGCGGGGCTCTCGGCTGCCTAGCTCCCGGGAGGCTGGCCCGGTCGGGGGGCTTCGGAGGCCGCGCTGGGGGGGGTGGAGCAGTGAGTAGCGGAGCCTAAGGGGCGGGACGAGCTCAAGGGCGCCTCGGTTCTCTTCTCCGCAGGCCTGCCCGACTGCTACAGAGAGGCCGCGCGCCAGGGGCGGAGCCGGGGGCGCGGGGCGTGGCCTCTGGCGGGGCGGGACCTTAGGCTCCTTGGCTCGCTCCGTCCCTCCCGCGGTCGCTCCCTCCTCCCGCCTCCCTCCCTCGCTCGCAGGCCGGGCGGGCGGCTGTGGGGTCGATCTGAGAGCGCGGCCTCTGCCGCTGCTCTTGCGCCGCCGGAGTCAGGCGCGCGGACCGAGCGGATAGAGGCCGGGGGCCGGGGCAGCGGTGCCAAGGCCGGGCCGGGCGACCGCGCTTAGGCCCGTGCCCTCCGCCTCCGCCGCTGGCCGCCATGGCCGCGTCCCCCGGCTCGGGGAGCGCTAACCCGCGCAAGTTCAGCGAGAAGATCGCGCTGCACACGCAGCGCCAGGCGGAGGAGACGCGGGCCTTCGAGCAGCTCATGACGGACCTCACACTGTCCCGGGTGAGGCGCCTTCGGGCCGGGTCGGGGCCGAGACCGGGCGGGGCGGGGCCGGGCCGGCTGCGGGGCCTCGGGTCAGGACTGCGGGCGGGGTCGGGCCAGTGACAGGTCGCGAGGCCGGGCGGGGGGTACGCAGGACGGAAGGTCGAAGGCTGTCGGGCCCGGCAGCGGCCCCCAACTCGGCGTCGTGGCCCCGGGCCAGAGAATTGCGGCCCAGCGCCCCGGGCGGGGAGCCTGCGCATACCCGCGCCGAGGCCCCGGGCTCGCTGCCACCTGCGCGCGCCACCCTCCGTGGACCTCAGTTTCCTCCTCTGTCGGGGGCCCGGGCGGGCTCGGTTCGGGCCGCCTCTGTCCCGGGACTCGGTGCGGTCGCTCGTGGGTGCCAGGCATCTGTTAGGCTCCTATTGTATGCCGGCTACCCGGAGAGGTAGAAGGCAGGCCTGCCCTGGAGCGTCTCCTGAGCGAACCGGCACCCCCGGCGTGAAGGAGACCCTATCCGCGGAGGGAGGGCGGGCGGAGCACGAGTGATGGGGGAAAAGTTGTGGGGGGAGCATCCCCACGCGTGGGGAGGCCGCGCTGGCGGAGACGGGAGGCGGGCCGGGAAGGCGAGTTGCGGTATGCGAGATATCGCCCGACGACCGGTAGGAGGACGATTCGAGGGGTCCCGGCGCAGGGAGTGGTCCTGGGGCTAGCCCAGGCTCCCCCGGGACCGAGGCGGGACTGGCGGCTCAAGGTCATGCTGTCCCGTAGCAGTAATAGATAGTCCCTGCCCGGGAGGACGAGGATCCGGGGCCAGAGTGGTCAGGAAGGACCCCCGTGGGCTCTGGGAGGGACGTGAAGCAGGAACGGGATGCGGAGCGGCACGGCGCGGGGCCGGCTACGGGGAGTGGCAAGGTGCCAGACCCGGAGAGAGAGAGTGGGGATGCTGGGGTGACACGTTCGGTCCTTGTGGGTCCGGAGAGCGCTGCCAGTCCCTGTGGCCAGAACTGAAGTCAGGGTTTAGAAAACGGGAAAAACCACCGCGGGTGAAAGAGCGGGGGAGGCGTGGGGACTGTTGAGGCAGGAGTGCCGGGGATGCTCGCCTCTGCCGTCTCCACCCCGTGTTACCCGTGGTCCAGAGCCATCCAGCGAGCCAGCGTCTGCAGCCAGATTTGAACTCAGGAAGGTCCCAAAGCAGTGCAGAATTCTGTGGGCATCCAGAGCGGGGAGGACCGCTCTGAGGGTTCTCAGGGAAAACTTGCGGGAGAACCGATTTTACTTTTTTTTCCCCTTTGTACTTCCAGTGTCCAGAATAGCTGACATATAGTAAGTGCTTAATTGATGTTTATTGAAAAGAACATCTGCTAAACGGCAGTGATTGGCGGTCAGGAAGCCCATGTTCCAGTTCAGTTTTATTTTCACCTAATGCAAAATATGTTTATATGGCAACATGAAATCAGTTTATATCCGTGGAACATTTTATTAATGTAACTGACACTTGTATGTTCCTCAAGACACACCTTGTCTCTTTGCTGATACATCTTCAGGAACAGCTCCGGCTTCTCTATTACTTCTAACGGCGCCAGCCAGTCATCGGAAGGTTATAGCAGCTTGATTGCAAAAGACACTTTTCCAAGGTGTCAGGGTTACTTACAGAAGGAATCAGCTGTAGGCTGGATCTCTGCTAGATCCAAAACATGCTCTTACTGTTATTTCCTGCTTCCCTTATTCCATAATGGATCAGTGTTTCATAAATCTAGATAGATTTCTTCAACTTTTGGGGCACAAAGTTCCATGATCAACTTCCATGGATTTAACCATCACTTCTATGCAAATAATTTCCAAGTCAACATATTGTGCCCTCCTCTCTGTCCGTTTGAGAAGGGATGAGAAAACATTTATATTTGCAGAATCTAAGTATGATTTGCCCTAGACTAAGAGCCGGAGGTAGCCTAAAAGAACATCTAACCCAGATTTGTTTTAAGAGAACCGGGGATCAGAAAGATTGATGACCAGCCTAGCATCATAGAACCACTGGGGGCAGAGCCAAAATTTTAGTTCTGATGATACCACTAAAGAGTAATAGATCTCAGTTACTTCACCTGTTGAATGAAGCCATGTAATTAGGTTGTTTCTAAGGTCCTTTCCAAGTCCAAAATTCCATGGTAATCCTATTCAGTAAATCAGTAATGTGCCAGACTGGGGTTACAAGAGACAAAAGATGGTCTCTGTCCTCTCTGAACTCACATCTAATGGGTATTTTGCTAAAGAGGAGAGCATTATGGGAACTTGAATTGGAAAAATAAATCGAGGCTAATTTATGGGGAACTGGGAACAGCAAGCTGATGAGCTTTAGCTTTGCTTTTGTACAACACCAAATAGGAGATGTGAAGGTCTGGGCTAGTGAGATGGCAGAACAGGTAGAGAGGAACAAATGAAGTGGAGAAATTTCAAGGAAAAAGCTGTCAGATTTAATGATTGATGCACATAAGGCACAAAGAGGAGAAAGATACAATTTGGAGGTTTTGACTATCTGGGGGAAATAGATGGAATAGATGGAGAGGGTGGTACTTCAGGAGACAGTGAGTTCAGTATTAGATATAGTGATTTGAGATAGGTTGAAATGTTTGATAGATTCTTGTATATAACCAGACAAACTTGATGGGCAAGACTTGAAAGTCATCAACATAAACATAATAGCTTCTAGCTAAGCAGTTATCTAAAGGAATAATTTTTGTTTTAGGAAAGAATGTAGGAAAGAGTAAGGAGCCAAAGATTATATCTTGGGCAATTCCCACCCTTGGGGAAAATGAGGAAAAGAGGACTCAGAAGGATCTTGAAGCTGCCTCCTAGTCCCAAGCGTTGTTAGGTGGGGACACAAAGCTGGAAGTGAACCAACCAGTACCTGCCTTGGAGGAGCTTACAGTCTAGAGGCTGGGGCAAGAAGGACATTTACTTATGGATGCAAAGTGGATACCAGGTGCTTTTGGGGATAGAAGAAGCTCCAGCAGTCCAGGGATCAGGAAAGGCATGTAGAACAGGGCTTCTTAAGCTAAGGTCAGGGAATGGCTTTGTTTGTTTGTTTGTTTTAGTATTTTTAGAACTGTATTTCATTATTAATGATTTCTTTGTAATACTCTGTATTTATTTTATGCATTTACAAACATTATTCTGAGAAGGATTCTGTAGGCTTCACTAGACTGCTAGTGGGTTCCATCATGGAGAGGTGGTAGGTGGTTGAGTCTTAAAGGAAATTAAGACTTCTAAGAAAAGGTTAGTTCATTCCGTACACTAGAGACAGTCAATGCCAAAGCACAGTACTGGAGATGGAGCATCATACATATGGAGCAGGGAGAAGGCTAGTTTGGCTGGATTATTATGTGTCTGAAAGGTTCAGGAAGTTAGGATGTGCCAGGTTATGAAGGGCTTTAAATGCTAAACACAGGAGTTTCTATTTGATGTCAGGGGTACTAGTGAGCCATTGGAGAAGGAAGTAATGTTATTACAAGCGCTCTGCTTTGTCTGTGGAGGATGGACTGGAGTAAGGAGTAGGGAGAGACTGGAGGCCAGGAAACCAAAGAAGGGAAGCTGTTGATGTAGTCCAGGACACAGATCAGAAGGGCCTGATTTAGTATGGAGAGCAAATTAGTTGATAGGAGAGGACAAATGCAAGGGAAGTATAGTAGAGGTTAAATTGACAAATTTACTAAGAACTGATTGGATATATGGAGTATCTAAGAGTGAGGAGTTGGAGACCGATGCTAAACTGTGAACCTGTCCTCTTGCTAAACTTTCTTTTAGGGAACTCATCAATTTCCATGATCAACTTCCATGGATTTAACCATCACTTCTATGCAAATAATTTCCAAGTCAATATATTGTGCCCTCCTCTGTGTCCAAAGTTGCCATCTTACATTTCCACATTCCTGCTGGACATTTCTACATGGTTATCCCATGGACAAATTCAGCATGCCAATATAGAATGTCTTTTCCCTCTTCCTAACTCTTCCTGTTTCTGTTGAGAGCACCACCATTCTCCCAGTCAACTGGGCTTGTAATTTAAGAGTCATTCTCAATTTTCACCTCTTAATTCATTGCCTCTATCCCATCAGTTTTCAAGTCTTCTTAATTCCACCTTCTTAGTCTACCCCCTTTTCTACACCCATGCAGCCACCTTTCTGATTGTGAAGCTTGTGCTTCATAAAGTTTGTGGACTAGTAATTTTCTGATTGGTCTTTTCCCTTCAAACTGTCTTATAGTTGGATGGTCCTTGTCCTTAGCTTCCACAGCTTAATAGTCAGATTGCTATTCTTAAAGCACAGAATGATTGTCACTCCCTTAGTCAAAATGCTCAGTATGTCTTCCCAGTGTGTCTTAGATAATATATAAACTTCTCTGTTATTTAAAGTCCTTCACAGTCTAATTTCAGCCTGTCTTCTCAGGTTTCTTACACACAATTTTTTGGGGGCAGCTAGATTGTGCAATGATTAGAGCTCAGGGCCTGGAGGCAGAAAGACCTGAGTTCCAATGCAGCCTCAGATACTTCCTTGTGTGATCTTGGGCAGGCCATTTAACCCCGTTTGCCTCGATTTCCTTGTCCAAAAAATGAGCTGGAAAAGAAAATGACAAGCTATTCTAATATCTCTGCCAAGTAAACCCCAAAAGGGATCATGGAGAGTCAGACACAGTTGAAAGAATAGATAACAAAATATACCTTGCTCTCCCTCATACTTTACAGCCAAATGTGCCACTTGCTGTTCCCTACATGTAACATGCAGCTCCTGGCCACCCCCCTAGGCATAGAATGCTCTTTCCCTCCCTCTTTCTTCACCTCATAGGTCTTAGTTCCCTTCAAGGTTCAACCATATGCTTTCAGAAATCTTGCTCAATTCTCCCACTTACTTATGTACTCCTTTTCCTCTCCTTTTCACTTTACTTTGTTTATATCTTATGTCTCTTTATTTATGCACATGTATCCTCCAAGTAAAATGTAAGCTTTTTGAGGGAAGAGACTGTCTCACATTTGAATTCTGAAAGGTAGCTCAGGACCTGGTACAAAGAAGGCACTTTATAAATGTCTTTGATTATTAGCTGATAGAACTATTGCTACTACTGCTATCCAACAGCCTTTTTTTTTTTTTTTTTTTTTTTTTTTCTTAAAGAATAATATAGACACTGAAAGGGAGAAAAATGTAAATAGATGTGGAGAAGTAAACAGGACTGAAAATCTAGCTTGGGTTAGGGTTGGACCAATTTTCTCTGACTCCTTTTTCACAAAGAAAATCTTGGATCTAGAATTATGAAAATGAGGGTGAACGGTAAACAATTCTTATCAGCTATCAGAACACAAATTCATTCTTTATTATAGACTGTATGAGACAGGTCAGGACTGTTTTAGAGTTTGCAGAAGTGAATGTGTCGCCTGCTGAAAAATGGAATCAAGAAGTACCTGCCTACAGGAGTGCCTAACCACAGAAACATTCAGAATATAGGCAGGCACTTTCTAAAAATAGTCCCTGATCAAAAAGCAGAAAAGAAGCTCACCGGAAACTTGAAGGGTTTAATCATTGTAGGAGATCTGACATGGAGATCAGGGCTTTGAATTTTGAGACATTTTCCACAGTGAAAATCCACACCTTGATATACATAGACCACAGATCCCTGTCATTTTCCTTCACCTTTTGCACCCACTTTAGTTGAATTAATCAACAAGATGATTATGAATCTTCCCTTCTAGAAAATTGCTATAGGTATCGCATTGGGTTTAGAGAAAAGTATGGTCATTGTGCTTCTCTGCCATTTTCCTCCTAGTACTGGCTCTTGTGAATGTTGCCAAGGGTCTCTGATCCCTTCCCAGTGTTCCTCCCTGCTGTTCTGGGGACTCCATCAGGAGTGAGAGCATTACAGATGGGTGACTGAGGAAGAAACACTGGTTGCCCAGTTGTCTTGAATGCCTCAGATATTAAAAGTGGGGATTCTTATTGAAGGGATGGTCTGATAACATTTGGAAAAGAAGCCACTATGAACTTGTATTGGTTGATTCATGAATCATTGATTCAGTTCATGATAATGCCAGATTAACCATTTCCTTTTCTGACAGATTTTATTAGACTAGTAGGTTGGAGGCATGTTAAAGACTTGGTTTATACCTAGATTTCAGAAAAGCTTTTGAAAAAAAATCTCCTTTTTTTTTTTTGTGGACAAAATGGACAGATTAGGCTAGATAATAGCATGTAGATAGGCAGATTTGAAACAGATTAAATGACCAAACCCAAAGAAGAGCTGTTATAAACCCAAAGAAAAGTTGTTATTGTTTAGCTGTCTACAAGAAAGGAGTCCTTGAGAACTTAGTTGTTGGCCCTGTGCTGTTTTTAATCAATTTTCAATGAAATGATAACATTTCTATCTGTGATCTAGGTGAAAGCATGAATGACAAATATCAAATTGGAGATGGCAGCAAATTGGGAGGAAAAGCTAAATGTTAAATGCCACTTAAGATCTAAAAAGATCTCATTGGGTTGTATCTGCAAAATGAAATTCATTAAAGACAAATGTAAAGTCCTTTCCTTGGGTTCAGATAATCAGCAGCCCAAGTATAAGATGGGGAAAAGATACACACCAGTTTAGAGTACTTAGAACTACACTTGAAGAATCTAAGTTTAGATGCTTGCTTTGCCACTTGGTGAAATCGCATAACTCAGTTTATTTGTCTCTGCCCTCTCTGAATGTCTTTTTGTTTCTAGAAGAACTTTTCTGCCCTCACTGAATGTCTTTTAAATTTTTGTTTTTAGGTTCAGTTTCAGAAACTTCAGCAATTACGTCTCACACAGTCTCGAAATCAGTACCATGGAGGGTCGTTACCCAATGTGAATCAACTACGCAACAGTACAACAGAATTTCAGGTAACTTCATAATGTGTTGTCTTGAAATGGGATGGACTGGCATGAGACTCATTTTCTTTTGGTATTTTACAGATGAGATAGTAGTGAAGGTTGGGGGTTGGAGAACTAGTCCTGTCTAAGTTCCCTATTCTACAGGAAGAAATTGGTTGGCAGCATTCTCATAGCTTCTGTTGGGTCTTTGTGAAAAGAACTTTAGATAACATTATTTCACAGTTGCAGTAACTGAGGCACTGATAAGTGCTTTTTCCGTGTGCATAAAGCATTTAATAATTGGTGACGCCAGTTAAGGGAAGTATAAAGTAAAATTGATATCCTAGCCAATTCTGAATCTTGTTGCTATGATTTATATTAGTGCTATTTAAAGTTTTAGTGTAAAGCTAGGGATAGCTTGGTGATCTTAGTCTCCTGAAAGGTGAGCTAATTTGATAATACATTAACATTATACATGTGAGACAACTCAATTCGTTCCAATTCTTATTTCTTTTGAAAGCACTTTGCTCTCATTTTCATTGTGAAAGGTTTACTTGTTTACCAGTGTTAAGAAGAGGTTATCGTTTTAGTACAACTTCATTTAATATATTTTTGGGAGGGTTTAATGAGGACTCTTAAGTGAGCATTTATTGGGCACACACTAGCCCATGTAAAATGCTTGGCTCATAAAAGACAAAAACTTAAAACAATCCCTCATTTCAAGGACTTTCCTTTCTCCTGGGAGGATCCAACATGTACACAGAGAAGTAAATATAAGATACTTAAAGGAGGGGGAGCACTCACAATGGGAGGCATCAGGAAAGGATCTGAGCAGGAGCAGTGAGACCCAAGAGGAGCCTTCAAGGGAGCCAAGTACTTTCATAGAAAAAAGTGAGTAGGGAGGACCCTCTATGCATGGAGATTTCCTTCATGTGGGCTTTCAGATAAGAGATGAAAAGCTAGGATCTAGAGGAGCTGGCTGCTCAATGTATAGGAAAGGAGGAATAGATTTACAAAGACAGCATGGAGCAAGACTGGAGGCCTTCAGGGTTTGCATTTTCACATAGAGAAGATCAAGCATTGCTGAAGAGCTTTGAACAGGGGAGTGGGAGGGTCAGCCCCGGGCTTTGTGGAAGATTATTTGGGTGGCTGGACAGTGGGTTGATTGGAGAGGGAGCTTAATGGGCAGTGGTGCAGTGGGCCAGGGAAGAGAGAAGGGCCTGAACCAGTGCTGGATATAGAAGTATAGAGAAGAACCTGGCTATGAGAGAGATTGTGGGGATGAAATGGAAAGAGGGCATTCATTAAGATCTTTCCAAGATCTAGGCATGCAAATAAGGCACATAAAATAAGTGAGATAGTGTAAAGAAAGGGAGGCCGGGGGCATTAGGTATCCAGAGTGACAAGTCAGCCGGGTTCCAAGTGGCAGTGTGTTCAGGATCGAGAAAGGCTGAGAAAAAGCCACTGGATAAATTGTTGGGATGCTTGGAGGAAGCAGACTCCTGCCTGTAGGAATGCCTTCATTAGGTTCTGAAGCTTTTACAGCCTGGCCCCTGGACTAGTCTCCAAGGCTCATTATGCACCTCTTTTTTTCCATTTTCTTCAGTGTAGCCAAGCTGACCTCTCTGCTCCTTACACATGATACCCCATTTTCCATCTTTGGGCCTTTGCACTGGCCCCCAGTAGCAGCTCGGTGGCCTAGTAGTTGGAGTGCCAGGCCTAGAATCAGGAATGCTCCTTTTTCTGAGTCCAGATCCTGCTGTATGACCCTGGACAAGTCATTTCACCCTGTTTGTCTCAGTTTCCTCATCTGTAAAATGAGCTGGAGAAGGAAGTAGCAAAGCACTCCAGGATCTCTGCTAAGAAAATCTCACCTAGGTCACAGAGTTGGACAGGACTGAAACAGCTGAACAACAGCAGCAGCAATAACTAACATCTGGAATGTACTGTCTTCTCACCTTCCCCTTAGGAAAGTCTTTTGCTTTTTTCAAAACAAAATTTATGCACTACCTTCACCATACACTCTTTTCCGGTCTCCTAACTGCCAATGCCTTCCCTTCCAAAATCTATTACATTTATTCTCTTTATATTAGTTCTATAGTATTTGTTTCCTTTGTTAGAATGCATGGTTTTTAAAGATTGCTTGATTCTTTGTTTTTATATCTCAGTGCCTAGTACAGTGCTTGGCACAGAATATGTGCTAAATAAATATTTGTTGATTGACTTATTGGTAGATGTGGTGAGGAAGAAAGTTGCATTTCAAGGGTTTGATCAGTGAGAGGAGGCGAGGAAATAGTGAGCATAAACATTTTTGTTTTTCCTGAGATTTTGGCTGTGAGAGGAAAAAGGACTATATCAAACAGTAGCTTGAAGTGATGTTATGTCAAATGAATTTTTTTTTAAAGATTGGAGAAATGTTGGCAGCAAGGAAATAGCCAGTAGATAAGAGAAATTGAAGGGAGAAATTTCTGGGAGAAAGGGAAAGGAACTGTGATAATTTATTTACTTAAGGTTGTACATAAGGTGTAAAGGTTGTATCTCCCAGTAGAATATGTAGTTCTTGAGCAGGGATGAGTTTGCATTTTGTCTCTGCGTCCCTAATAGACTCGGAGGTGTTTGAACTTTTGAATTATATTGATTTATGAACCCTGGAAGGGCTGTTCACTTAGAGACTGTAGCTAAATAGTCAATAGTAGGGGAGAGATGGATGACATAGAGGGGTTTTGAGGTGTATCATGGGGCTTAAAGGTGGTTCATTATAGATAATTTCAATTTCCCCAATGAAGATTGTCAGCTGAAAGGGGAGAGAGAAAGGGAGGTCATGAGGAGAGAAGTGGTTAGTAACAGCCAATGTAGACAAATAAAAGCATCACTGTTCAGTGAGAAAGGCCCAGTTAAAATGTGCAGCTGATATGAATCTTTTTTTTTTTTTTTTTTTTAATTTTTATTTTTTTTTTTAATTTTTTATTTTATTTTATAATTATAACATTTTTTGACAGTACATATGCATGGGTAATTTTTTACAACATTATCCCTTGCACTTACTTCTATTCAGATTTTTTCCCTTCCTCCCCCAACCCCCTCCCCCTGATGGCAAGCAGTCTTATATATGTTAAATATATTACAGTATAATTTAGATACAATATATGTGTGTAGAACCGAATTTTTTGTTGCACAGGAAGAATTGGATTCAGAAGGTAAAAATAACAGTTTACATTCATTTCCCAGTCCTTTTCTGGATGTAGCTGGTTCTGTCCATCATTAATCAATTGGAATTGGATTAGCTCTTCTCTATGTTGAAGAAATCCACTTCCATCAGCATACATCCTCATACAGTATCATTGTTGAAGTGTATAATGATCTTCTGGTTCTGCTCGTTTCACTCAGCATCAGTTGATGTAAGTCTCTCCAAGCCTCTCTGTATTTCTCCTGTTGGTCATTTCTTATAGAACAATAATATTCCATAACATTCATATACCATAGTTTACCCAACCATTCTCCAATTGATGGACATCCATTCATCTTCCAGCTTCTAGCCACTATGAAAAGGGCTCCCACAAACATTTTGGCACATACAGGACCCTTTCCCTTCTCTAGTAGTTCCTTGGGGTATAAGCCCAGTAGTAGTATGGCTGGGTCAAAGGGTATGCACATTTTGATAACTTTTTGGGCATAATTCCAGATTGCTCTCCAGAATGGTTGGATTCTTTCACAACTCCACCAACAATGCATCAGTGTCCCAGTTTTCCCACAGCCCCTCCAACATTCATCGTTATTTGTTCCTGTCATTTTAGCCAATCTGACAGGTGTGTAATGATACCTCAGAGTTGTCTTAATTTGCATTTCTCTGATCAATAGTGATTTGGAACACTCTTTCATATGAGTGGAAATAGTTTTAATTTCATCATCTGAAAATTGTCTGTTCATATCCTTTGACCATTTATCAATTGGAGAATGGCTTGATATGAATCTTTCCTTCCAAATTTACCTTCAGTCACATTCCTCAGCATTCCTCAGCATGAAAGGAAGAGCAGGAAAAGTTGGGTGGTGAGAGGTTTAGGGTTTGGCAAGGCTCGAGTGACAAGAGGGCAAAGGGGCAAGTGATTCATAGGACACAGTCAGTCATGGTGGTTACTGTGTGCTCAGGATGAGGAAGGGAGAAAGGTGAGCCTGGAGGTGAAGTGGGGACGGGGAGAGGGGCTGAAGGTCTCAGGGATGATGGTCTTCAGTGGGCCACAGAAAGTGGGGCAGATAGGAGCAATGATAGGTGATGATCAGAGAGAAGGCAGCACATTTGTGAGGCCCATCCTCGTGGGTGACAGTGTTGATGATGTGAGTCAGGAGGTTGAGGAGGCGTTTTGGAGGAGACATTGAAGTTTCCAAGTGTGAGGTCAGGAAGGGGATGTGGTACAGAGACAACTGAGGCCCAGATCTGCACTGACACAAGAAGGGGAATGATGTGCAGACTGAGAGATTTCTACAAGAGGCGAGGCAGATTGGAGGGGAACCCCATCAGTGACACAGTGACACTGCTGATGAGAGTGGCAGGGGCAGTGTCTTGAAAAGGCAGGGAGGGTTCCTTAGTCTGTCTTCTGGCTTAGTATGGTGTTGGGCAAGAGGGAAGGTGCTCAAAAGTGCTGTGTCTTCTGGAGATAATCAGCCGTCTGTGACTACTCACAGTTGAAGAGCACAAGAGGAAGAAGGGCCAAATGAAGGGAAATTTATTCACAGCAGAAATAGGATTCCTAAAGGCCCAGTGGAAAGGGAGATAGAATAAGTACTGGGGAAAGATGGGATAAAAGAGTGAGCATGGGTGGCAAGAGGAGAACTTTTCACTTAGATAAGCAACTCTGAATCTAAGCAGTTAGGGGAAGAAAAATGGGAGTTTGCTAGTAGGAACACTACCACTTGACTGATTCCCACTCCCAAGTTCTTTAGTCCCATGATACAACATTGATTTATTCTATCAAATACCAAGGGGAAAAGGAGTGGGCAACAAGAAAATCAGATCAGGCGTGGGGTTGATAAATATCTGTTGGTTGGCTACCACACAGCCCAAGGAAACTCAAGCTCAGTGTCACTTCTTTTGCTTCATTGTAAGACATTGGAGAATGATACACAGCTAGAAAATACTCTTCACATGGAGCAAGTGTTGGGCTCCCTTGGAACCTTGTGTTCAATATCCCAGAACTGGTATCTGAGACTAGTTTTATAAGTTCTGCTTTGGGTCCTTGTGTTTGGTTTTTCTGTTGTTGCAGCGAGTTGAGACCTGCTGCTTGTCCCAATCTAAGGTATAATACGTTTTCAAAACCAGATACTTTCACATGTGGCAGTAGGTTCTTGAAGAAGGAAACTTCCAGATCCTATCTCTTAAGATGAACCAAGGTTAGTCCCACTTTCCTGGGAAGAATTAAAATAGTTACAAGTGCAGGAATTTTACCATTTGTGGAGGCTTTGAGCTGTTTAGATGTGTCGTGCTAATGGATAGCCTGAGCACTGCCACACTTAGGGCAGGGTCAGTTCTGCCTCCAACTAAAACTGGTGACTTCTCCAAGTCAGAAGGGCCCCAAGACACAGGTCCTTAGTGCTGCTGATGCTGGGCATCCACTTTTATCTGCCCAAGAGATGTTCCCTTGCTCCAAGGCTGGGGGATGATATGATGGCCCTACTCCCAAATGCTTTGTTGACAGGTGTCTCCTATTTAGATAGCATTAAATTCTTTCCCAGTGTAGACACTTGCCAGGAAGACTAGGAGGTGTTGTGGTGTAATAGGATTTAGAGGCACAGGCCTTGGGCTTTAATCCTAATGCTGCTACCTGCATGGCCTTGGGCCACTATGTCCCTGTCAGCATCAGTTTCATCATTTATAGTTAGGAACCTGGACTAAGTGATCTGTCTGTCCCTTTCTAGCTCTAAACACTGATCTTGTGCCAGTGGATGTTAAGTTTTTTTTGAGTTCACGGTCCATATCCTTTGCCAGGAGGAATCTGTAAACTGAACATTAAAGTTAGCAATCCAAATGAGCTCCCTGGCAATGGGTCTTGTGACCCATTATTCAGATCTGGGGGTTCTTCTGCCTTTCCTTTCCCTCTCTTCTCTTCTTTCTTTACTTTTCCTAGATTTGCAAGGCTCTGCTGCTGTTGTGACCTCCCCATTGCCAAATCTGATGGAGCCTTTGCAGCTGGGGATGGGGAATGTAAGACATCTCAGCATCTGGAGAGAAGGTGGGAGGTAGAGATAACACGTTGGACTAGATAATGTTTGCAACCTTGCAGTTCAGGAAGACATTTTGCTTAATTTGGGCTCTAATGGTTTCATAACATTCAGTAGGAGCTAGATTTGTCAGAGATCAAAGTGGTTTAGTTTATAACTTTAAAATATTATGGGGGCAGCTAGGTGGCGCAGTGGATGGAGCACCAGCCTTGAATTCAGGAGGACCCGAGTTCAAATCTGGTCTCAGACACTTAACACTTCCTGGCTGTGTGACCCTGGGCAAGTCACTTAAGCCCAGCCTCAGGGGGGGAAAATATTAGTCAAACAAAGCCAAATTTCAAAGCACACCTAAGAAATTCAAGGAACACTAATATGCTGTGGTGTGCTTTCTGAGAACTAGTGTTCCATGCTATGCTGAAGCTTATGATGAGCTGCTGGAACTTTAGTGTCCCTGTTCCCTAGGACTAGATAGGACATTCCTGTCAGATTCCCCACTGCTATCCTACATATGGTGTAGGGCGTAAAGTCTGGGTTCTAGTGTTCCTGCGTCCTCACTTGTGAAATGAGAAAATTACTGCAGAAGAAATTACTGAGCAGGGAAGGGTAGAAAAGAAATGGAGCCAGGCTGAGCAATGTCTGGCGGCCTTGGGAAGAGGAGCCATCTGGGGTTAAGTGAAAACTGATCTGTGTACATATCTGAATGCAGAAGAAAAGGAAAATCTGGAGTCACAAGATGGTACAGATGGAGGGGGAGCAATCTCTAATGATGTCCTCCTGGCCAGCTCTCACAATTTCTAAAACTCCTGCTTTTGAGTTGAGAATACATTGCCTTTGCATCTTATTTGTCTTAGGATACCCTTCTGTCTCCTCTGGGCTTTTATTGGAATCTCTACTTCATGAAGCATGTTTCATAGAAGAAACCTAGATCATTTTCATTTTGGGGGGAGGAAGAAGAGGGATAGCGATTGAGGGTCGAGTGATGTGGCCAGGATCACATAGCTATTAAGTGTTTGATTCTGGATTTGAACTCAGGTTATCCTGACTCCAAAGCTGGTGCTCTGTTCACTGGCTACCTCACCATTTTCATTTTTACTATGTAAGTGAATTTGTGTTTCCCTCCAGGCAGTTTTCTTCTTACCTGCCCTTGAGTTTCTATATCTTACCTTGAGATAAATTGAACTAATGTCCAGAAAATCCCTCCTTTTTTCCTGTAAGTCTGATCTTCCCATCTCATTTCTGGAAAGGAAAGGAAAAGAAAGGAGTCCTGTTTTCTATGCCTATTTCTCCTGCCTTTCTTGTTCTCATTGTAGGCCTTCCCGTTATCCTTGGGCTGCCAAGGCAGGCCTCTTTCAGACTGCTTCAGAATGGCTGTTGTCATTGTTATTCCTTTCCCCATCCCACCCCCAAAATGTTTATTCTCTGAAGTCAGAAACTCTCACTTTGGTGGAAGTAAAGAGAAATCTCTGGCTAGGTTCAGATTTTGTCCCATACATTTGCCACATTGTGTCCTTAAGCAAGCCACTTCTGCATGTTTCCTCATCCATCAAATGAGCAGATTGGACTTGACGGCCTCTAGGGTCTTTGGGGCTAAATCTCTGCTGCTGTACCAAACCTCTGATCTTCCATTTCATATAGGATGCCTGTATGACCTGAAACCATACAGGATCGTTAAGTGCATTAGTAAGTATTATGAAGTGCCTACTATATGTAAAGCCCTGTGCTAAACTCTGAGGATGCAGACAGAAAACATAATAGCTCTGGGTCTCTTATATTCCACTGGGGGAAACAACTGGATCATATATAAGTATATACAAACTTACAGTAATAAATTGAGTGGGGAGGGATTTAAGACAATCTTCATGGAAAGGTAATCTTTAATTTGAGCTTTGAAGCCAACTAGGGAATCTCAGAGGTAGAGATGAGAAGGGCTGTTCTGCAGATTCCAGGGTACTTAGGCAGTGTTTCTCCCTCCCTCCCCCCAGCAGCATCCATGCCCAGGACTTGCTTACTGACATAAGCAGTTGAGATTTTGGAACCTTCCTGAAAAATCTTCCTCAGGATCCCATGTAGCTTTTGGAACTGTTGTGGGGCAGAATAGGAGAAGTGAACTCCTGGAGTGGGCCAGGTCTCGTGGTTACTCTCCAGACCTCGTGGTTGCTCTCCTCTCCCAATTTTGGCCTGTCCTTGTGTGGGAGAAATGGTCTGAGATGACAGCCCTCCCAGGAGGATGGAGAAGGCTCAGGCTCCCCTCCTTTTTTCCATGACAGTCTATTCTTCCCATCTGGTTTCTGGGAAGGAGAGGAAAAGAAAGGAGTTCTGTTTTTGACATTTATTTCTCTTGTCCTTTCTTGTTCTCACTGCTGCTGACTATAGGCAAGGCAAGCTTATTTCACCTGTTTCAGAATTTTCTCTTCCTTCTGTGTCACTATTAATTTCCCTAATACAGTTCATTTCAGTCATGTCAGTAAAAAAGTAAAGACTAGATACCCCCGTTTCTATATTAACATTTTAATTTAGAAAGTACTGCCTTTAAAATGTCCCTGTGAGGCAGATACTTAAACCAGGTGATATTGTCCCCAATCCAATGCTATCCTCTTGGCTACTTTGGGCTGTCTCTGCCTTTCTTCTCCTCATGGGGAGAGAATGGTCGGGAAAGAACTGACTTGGAATCAGGAAAGCTTAGGAGAGGGGAGAGGAGTCATATGTAAGTCAGTGAACATTGGATTATAAATTTCTTCAGCTGTTAAGGAGGGATAACAATACCTGTGACATTTGTCGCAATGTACTGTGAGATACAGATGGGCTAATTATGTAAAATTCTTTTCAAACTTTAAGACATATGTAGATACCAGTTATTAATTCATCTTAATTCCGCCTCTGTAGCTAATTTGCATCCATAAAAATAGGAAAGAAAATAGCTTACTTTTTTTTTTTATGACTTTACGTTTTACAAATTTTTCTTTTGAATAGTCCTGTGAAAGACAAGTTTTTATTATCCCCATTTTACAGAGGAGAGATTTGAGACTCAGATTGGGGCTCTCAGGGATTCACTGACTTGTTCTTGAAACTGGGTCTTATGATGAGTCCAGGGCTCTTAACAACTCTGCTCCCATCAGAGTCAATCAATAAGACTTTTAAAAGCATTTACTCTGTACCACATATCCCCTGGGTTCAGTTTAATTCAACTAGCATTTGCTAAAGGCTAACTCTGTGCAAAATAATGTGCAAAAGTAATACCTGACAGAGCTGATAGACTGGAGTTAGGCCATCTTTGTTTGCAATTTTTTTAATAGCTGTGTATCTCATTAAGGAGGCCCTGTGGTACATTAGGGCTTGATGTAGTTGATAAAAAAAAATTAACCTGCAAGCAGAAGCATTTTTGAACCCCATAAATACTTCTTTCTAAGTAGTAGTCCACCCTAGTCCACCAATGGAAAAGAGAGGCAAGCTTGGGTGGTTTTCCAGATCCATTTGCTGATGGAAGGAGAGAGGGACCTGAGACTCAGGCCAATTTGGTTCAATCCATATCTTTCAAAGAAGGGAAACACACCACACATGGGTTATTAACTATTTATTTAGCACATTCTGTGTATCAGATAACGGTGTTAAGCATAGAGGATATAATACAGACAAAATGGACAGTCATGGCAAAGACAGCACATCAAAGGGGAGCCAAAAGGTGGCCTGGGAGGGAGGAGGAGTTATCTGGATAGGGATATGGGGCTAAAAGGGATGCTGGTTCTTGCAATGGAGGCCCTGGGAAGAATGAAGAAAGGGTCCTGTTAAGAGTAAGAGTTAGGAGCCAGTTGGGACCTGTTGGCCATTCAGACTGCAGGCAGAAGGTAAGCCATTTTTTGACCAGAAGCCCTGAAACCCAGTGGTTACAACTAGAAGTGTGTGGGAGAAGTGTGATGTCATCCTCCTCCTCATCACCGTCTCACATTTATTTTCAAGGTTTTGAATGGTACTGTCCTCCCAGGAACACGAAAATAAATGATACAGGGATTATTTCCCGACATTGTGAGAGGTTGAGTGAACTGGTTATTGAACTCAGGGCTCCTGAATTAAATCCACCTGCCAGAGGTATCCTGAAGAATGCTGTAAATGAAGTCCAAAAACATTGATTATCATCATCTTGAAATCTTGGGCACATGAGTGTCCAACAACAATTTAACAGCTATTATTAAATAGCTCTGAGCCTCAGTTTCTACATCTGTAAAATGATGATAGTATTTGTGCTACTCAGTTCACATCATGATTGCAAGGAAAGTGCCTTGTGGTCTTAAATTGTTAAATTAATTGTTAATCATAATCTTGAAGTAGCTTCTGGCCTATTTCCTTATCTCCCCAAGTGAATCTAGAAATGTTCTCAGAATCGCAGCTCTTGAACCTTCTTTTCCATCCCCCTGTTTCTCAAGGCCATGTATCATCCTCTACTCTCCCTTCTACTTTCTGTCTACCTACAAGTATATCTGAATGCCTGGTTTATACAAAGTCATGGAGGAATTCAAAGAAGAAAAAGACATGGCCCTTGCCTTGGGGTTGGGGTATTTGCTCTGGCAATCTTGGCCCATAGGTCCAGAATAGGCAAAATTATCTGGCAGGTCCTATCACATTTCACAATTTGGGCTCTTAAGATCTAGGTTACGGTAGAATTATTCCCCAGTCTATTAGGAGAACTTTGGTTTTGGCTCAGGCTTAATCGTTTTTCCTTGTGAAGTATGGCTATCTACTCACAATAAAAATAATGAGAGACTGCACTGTGGCCAAGGTCCATGGGAGCCAGCTGTGTGCACTGCTCCCTCTGCTGGCCCTCCAAGGTTAGCCTTTTGTCCACATACAATTCCCTTACCTTCATTCAACTGAATTCACTTGACTTTCATTAATTATCTCCTGAGTGTAAGTCATTGTACTGAGTGCTAAAATCTAACACAGAAGATTTTATTTAAGATAACATCTCTGACCTCATGGAATTTGTAGTCAAATAGAGGGAAACTTTTGAGTTTACATATGATGAGAGATGAGGAAACATCTACAGATCAATTTAGGATAGAATTTTTTTCCTGGGTTGCTTTCTACCAGTGTTAATCTCATTCGTTTTGTGTTTGTTATTGTTAATAATTACACTGTTAAAATTGTCACAGTATTATAGATTGTCAATATTCCATTTTGGAAGGGGATATTTTCTAGTATTGTCCCTAGCTTTGGTGGCTCATCATATAGACCCTTTTGCATTATCCACTTAGACACACATATTAGATAAAAGTTTCTTTGTTGATTTGACTTTCGATTCAGATTTTATGCTGCATATTTTGGATTATAGGATCATAGAATTAATGTAGAAAAGACTTTAGACCAGGGGTTCTCATACTATGGCCCGAGGGCCAGATTCGGCCCACTGACTACGTTTATTGGGCCTGCTGGGTTATGGCAAATGGGCTGAGGGGCGGAGACCGAGTGTGAGGTTTTGTTTTTACTATAGTCTGGCCCTCCCACAGTCTGAGGGACCGTGAACTGGCCCCTATTTAAAAAGTTTGAGGACCGCTGTGATGTTATCTAATCTAACCTCTCACCATAGAGATGAGGAAACTGAAGCCCAGATTGACTTATCCCAAATCACACATCTATAAAAATCTTATCTCTCCCTCTAGAGTTCTCTTATCTCTAAAGAAATGGTGGGAACTTCTGAAGGTTAGACAACTAATTATTTTAAGGTACAATTTATGAAAAATTGCAGTATGAGGAAGAATATAATTCTGTCAACTTTAAAATACAAATTTAAGCAGTATATATATATATATATATATATATATATATATATATATATATATATATATATATATATACACACTGTTATAATAGTAGGATTTGGTTTCCTTTATTTCAGTCATTCATTTCCGGAAGGCTTGAACTTTGTCATTCAATTTACTCGGAGGATTCTGCTGTTGTTATGATAGACGATAGTAAAAGAATTGTTAGAGTATTTGAGGAGAAACGCACTGTGATTATTATTTTAGTAAAAGCATTAGAGTATATGTACTTACACATGTAAGTATATGTGTGTTTTTACAAATATATGTATATATATGTACCTCTCTCTATATATATATGTATATATATAATATCTCTATCTTTATTTCTCCTCATTCCCCCCATTTTGTGACAAGTCATAATTCTTGTTGATTACCAGATACATAGATTTCAAAACCCACCTTACTGTTCTTGTCCTATTTTAAAGAGATATTATTTGTTTAGATTATCAGTAAGTATTTATTAAGGACTGCTATGTGACAATTGTCATTAGAAGTTCCCAATGAAACAATAACTCAGGTATGTCTAGGACTTGACTGTTTACAAAATGCTTTATTCACAGCAGCTCTACAAAGTGGGTAGTACAAGTATTATAACCCCTGGTGAAACTGAGGCTTAGATTAAATGACAAAGATTTCTGTTATTTGATAATTCATTGGACTCATTGTCATTGCTGACTGAGCACCTGTACTGTGTAAAGCACTGGGAAGAAGAATGATACAAAAACATCTAAGACGTGGTGCCTGCCCGTGAGGAGTGTAGTAATTCCCTTTTGGGGAGATAGCAAAATATATGTATGTAATTTAGCAGAAATAAACAAGAGAGGATTTTTACTTAGCCTCTAGGAACCGATATATTGCAATATTTGTTTAAAGATAATGACCCAATTCTTGATCATTCAAGACATAAGATGAAGTAATCTTGGCAGACTTTATAAGACTACAAACATAACATATATTGGCAAACTGTGGATTAGGAATGTTCCAGTAGCTTTCATATTTTCCTGTTTTGTTTTGTTTTGTTTTTTCCTAGTTCACTTACTACTTGATATGGCCAAGAAGTTTAGGATCTGATAGGGAACTCAGATGTGCTTCTTAAAGCTAAGTGAATCTTGTCCTAAATAACAATTAATCTACCAAAAATAGAATATGGCTCGCAAGTAGCTCCAGGGTTCATTTTGGTATTACCGTAAGGATCCTAACTGGACTGGAAGATCTAGGCAAATCATGCCAAATGTTGGACTTGGAATTGTTTAATCATTGTGTGAAGACTGGATTGGCATGTGTCTTTATGCCACTGAGAGGAATTTAAGATTGTGGATAATTGATATATTAGCTTCCCTGATTTACTAATCCTTAATAACTTGTTAATCTAATATTTAGATAAACTTATTTCTTATTCTATGCCAGTGGAAGTAGTTTTAAAAAAAATTCTTTTGTCTGGATCTCAGAGGGGGAGTCAACAACATCAGAAACTGCAGAGCTGAAGAAGAATGAGAACTGAGAAAAGATCACTGGATTTAACAATGAAGATGTTGGTAACCTTGGAGAGAACATTCATTAGGACTCCAATCAAAAAAAGTAGAGGAGTGAGAGACAGATAAAGCTTTTTCTAGGAGTTAGTATAGGAACAGAAAGAATGCTGTAGTACTCTAATGGATTATAGTAGGCTATGAATTTCCTTTTCTTTATTTTTATAATATTTTTGCTGAGTAGTTGCTTTAGACGTTATGATCCCCATTTTACAAATGTGAATCTGAGACTGATGAAGGATCATTTGACTTGTTCAGTGTCACAAAGTTGAGGAATGTCAGAAACAGGTTTCAGAAGACACAGCCTCCTGTGTCTTGTACTCTTTCCACTGCCCCGTGCTGCCTCCTTCTTCTGTCCTTAGAGAGAATACACCAACTACATTAGTTATCATACTATGGTATAAATAGTATGGGATGTAGCATTTAGCCTGTCACTGTGCTACAAAATACCCATTTTGATGAATTGATGAAAAGTACAGTGTGGCATACTAAAAGCCTTAGGGATCATTGAGATATAAAGGACACTTAACTTTTCTCTCTTCTCTCCAAATCCACATCACATGATAGATGTAATCTATCTTCAGAAGCTGAAGCCTTGAGATTGTAATTTTCCCCTCAGGACTATCTTATCTCTGGCACGCTTTCAGTTTGTTAAGTCAGTTTTTCAGTTGTGTCCAACTTTTATGATCCCCATTTTTTTTTCAAGTAGTTTAAACTTCAGTTCACAGACTATATATCTTGACTCCTTTATTCTTTGAAACTTAAGTATAAAAATCTCTCTTCCCTCCAGCAGCCTTGCTTCTCGACATGTTCTCTTGTCATCACTTGTGACATGCTTTATTTCCATGATCCAGAACTCTGGATCTTCTCTCTAACCACAACTTTCTATTATTATCCAATCTTTTCTTCTCTCTCAAACCTCCTAAAGCCTATTCTTCAGCTGCATAATCATTTTTAGTTCTCCTGCCGCTGTTTACTTATTCCTCTCCTTCCTTCCTCTGCCTTTGAAGTCTTGACTTTGTAGTTGACTAGTTTATCAATATAATATCAGCTGACCTTGACTTACTTGCCATTAGTCTTGCTAGATTCCAACCTTATATCCTACCATATACAATGTCTTCTATTACCCATGTGCTTCATGGATGATACTAGAAAAAAATCATGTAGCTGGATTGTTTGCTTCTGATTTGTAATCTTATCTCTGACTGGGCCCTCCCTGCTTCCCAGTAATTCTTTTATTTGCTAATTAGATATTATAGTCTCTGTAGCAGCTGTTCTGAATATTCTCCAATCTCTTGAGACCACACCAACCCCACCATTTGTATTTTAGTACCATCTTTTCTAGGGGGGGGGCTTGCCCCCTCAATATTTCCCTGTTTTTTTAATTTTTAATCTGTCTTCTTTTCCACGGGCTACAAAATTGGCTAGGGTATTTTTATCCTTAAAAAAAAAAAAAAAAAAAAAAAAAACCCTTCATTTGTTACTGCCATCCCTTCAAATGGTCATCTTTTATATCCTTTCCTTTCCATAGCCAAAAATCCTAGAAAGGGTCATTTATGCTCATTTTCTCCATTTCACTCTTCCCCTCTCTCCCACCTTAGCCCACATTTCACAGACTCTTACCATCTATCTTCAGACATGATATGCTTTTGAAAATAATCTCTCTGGGGTTACTAACTGTTTGTTCACAGCTGAGTCAGTAGTCAATAGACTTTTCTGTTTGTCCTTCCTGCAGCTTTTTACACTTTCTTCCTTGGCTTCTATTTTCTCTTTGTTCCCCTTCAGTGTGTCTCCTTTGCTTCTCCTCAGCTTCTTCTGGACCACTAAGTGTGGGCATCTCTAAGCCTCTGACCAAGACCCTCTGGGAATATAATTCCTAAATCTAAATTTGGAAACACAGTCTTTTTTAAAAATTGCTTTTTTATTTTCAAAATATATGCAAAGATAGTTTTTTAACATTCACTCTTGTAAAACCTTGTGTTCCAAATTTTTCTCCCTCCTTTCCCCCCTCCCCCTCCCCTAGATAACAGCAAATAATCCAATATAGGTCAAGCATGTGTAATTTTTGATACATATTTCTACATTTCTCATGCTGCACAAGAAAAATCAGATCAAAAAGAGAAAAAATGAGAAAGATAAAAAAGCAAACAACAAAAAAAGAGAATGTTATATTGTGATCCACACTCAGTCCCCACAGCCTTTCTCTGAGTGCAGATGGCTCTCCATCACAAGTCTATTAGAATTGCCCTGAATCACCTCATTGTCGAAAAAAGCCAAGTCCATCAGAACTGATCTTCCTATAATCTTACTGTTTCTATGTATAATGTCCTTTTGGTTCTACTCACTTCACTTAGCATCAGTTCATATAAGGCTGGGGTTAAGTGACTTGCCCAGGGTCACACAGCTAGAAAGTGTTAAGTATCTGAGATCAAATTTGAACTCAGGTCCTCCTGAATTCAAGGCTGGTGCTCTATCCACTGCGCCACCTAGCTGCCCCAGTTCATATAAGTCTTTCCAGATCTGTCTGAAGTTATCCTGCTGATAGTTTCTTATAGAACAACAATAGGAAATACAATCTTAATTTCTTCTGACTTCTAATCAAATGTTAAGTCTTATGTGTGTGTTCTGTCCAGAAAATGACTATATTCTCTTTAAACTAGGAGCAGTTGTCAGTTTTTTTTCTAGGTTAAGAACCTCTGCTCTAAACCTTTTCCTACTACAAACTTTGTTTTTTTTCTTGGATGCTACCATCCACCCAGGTTCACAGCCTTGGAGTTATCTTTGACTCTCTCTTCTTCGTCATTACCTATACTCAGTAATTTCCCATTTTAATTTTCCCAAAATGACTGGCAATTTTCTTCTTTCTATTTCTGGAATAGAACACAATAGATTTAAGAGGAGTGAGGCTGAGGAAGAGATGATTGTTGTCAGAGAGAAATTTTGGAGTTCAAATCAAAAAGGTATTAGAAATGATGATCAGAGTAGATGGAGGGTTGGACCTGAAGTCAGGAAGATTCATCATAAGAACTGAAGGAGAAAAATGGCAAAATAGTATCTTTGCCAAAAAAAAAACAAAAAAAAAAAAAAAAAAACAAAAAAAACCCAACAAAAAACAAAAACAAACCAAAATGGGGTCATGAAGTGTCACACATGACTAAAACAACTCAACAACAACTATAGTAACTACTCTGCTTGTTTCCTCTTCTGAACTTCCTGCTGTTCCTTTCTTTGTATTTTTTGTTTTGTTGATATACTTTGTTTTCTACTCCCCCCCCCCCCATACACACCTCTCACTGTTGTCTTCTCCTCTAACTCCCATGAAAAGCCTGCAAAGATAACAAGTAAGTGTAGTTAAACAAGTGAATTCACATGGACAGTGTCTGGTTTTGATGTCTACTTTTGAACTTTTAGTCTCTCATTTCTCTGCAAGAGGCAGGAGGCATGATCCCTTCTTAGGCTTTGAAAATTGTGAATAGATATTGCAGAAGTCTTAGTCTTTCAGAAATACTCTCCTTCATGTTATTATAGTAACTGTACACATTGTTCTCCTGTTCCTGTTCATTTTATTCCATATCGTACATACAGATTTTTCCAGGTTTTTCATAATCCTTTCTCTGTCATTTTTTTAAGGAACAATATTTCAGTGTAGTCATTTACAACAATTTGGTCATTCCTTAATTGAAGTTCTTTGCTGAAACAAAAAAAAGTGCTCCTATACATATTTTTCTATGCACAGGTCTTTTCTCCCTCTTTCTTTGGAGCCAATGTTTCTCAGTGGTATTGTAGGGTTATACCAGCCTGGCAGGTTCTGACTTCCACCTACTTAGACACACTCTGCTCCCGTCTGAGTGACCTGTGAGCCGCTTCCTATACCCATTTTCTGTCTCCCGATTCTCTGCCTTTGTAGAAAGTATCCTCGTATTTAGAATGTCCTTCTTACTTTGCCTTAGTTCCTGGAACTTAGAGATGAGAATGGCTCCTTCCTTCTCAGCTCAGATCTCATTCCTCATCTTTTTCATCTCCATGAATATTTTGTGTTTTCTGCTTTTTGTTTTATTGTTATGTTCCTAATGCAGTTACAGATATTTTTCCTTTTTACTTAGTTATGTACAGGTTTCTCTCCTTACATCATCTTTTCCTTTGATGTTCATGCATTTTGTATTAACCATCCAATCAAGTCCTGGTAGCTATTGTCTATAGACTCCTGGGTCACTTTGTTTCATTCCTCAATAAGTTTGCTACCTGGCTTAACATTTTTCTCATTTTACCAGCTTCTGCTCACCTGCTTGAGGACTTCAACAGAGATTTTTATTTTTCCTCTCATACGTCAACCACTCATTTCCTCAACCTACCAACTTGTCATGACTGACTTCTCTCCTTCACCTCAGCCACACAGCCAAGATCTCACCACCAGCAATTCGGAAATACCCTTCTTTGATCATAATTATTGACTTTTTCATCTTTCCTTCTGCTTTCTCTTATAAAACGCATCTGCACTCTGACCTCAGTCCTTTGACCCCCCTCCCCCCTTCCTTGGACTGGCTACTCTCTCTTTCTCTTTTTTCCTTATCTCAACTCTTTGGTGAACCTGCTCAACTCTACCCCGTCCCCCTCTCTTGAATTCCTAGCCCTGGTTATACCTTAGCCTTGGCTCACTCCAGCCATTTGTCAAGTTAGCTCCCTAACAAAGTGCTATTGAGTGAAAGGGCAGAGAATCAGGCAGCCGTCTTCACTAGGGCTGCCACATGTTTGTGTGACCCACAGCTGCCACTGGGCCCAGGTGCTGCCAGGCACTCCCACTGGGTACCCTCACCAGTCATGACCCCTCTCTCCTCCCGTGGTCACCTCAGCTCATACTTCTCAGCTATAAGAACCTTGCCTTTTCTTCTGCAGAAAAAACGGAGGCCTCCCCTTTCCTCCCCCAGGTTCCCCCATCCCTGACTCTCATGGTGAAGTGGACTAACCCCGCTACGTGTTTAGTGATTCCTTTCTACCCTGTCTCTTCCCAGCTTGGTCATCCCTACTTTTTCCATTTATTTTTAATTGTTCTCTAATTGCTCATTTCTGATTGCCTCTGCAGCTTGCCCATTTCTTAGAAAAACCCTCATCCTTCTTCCATCCCCTGCTATCATCCCTTCTGCCCTTGAAACTTGAAAAGCTTGTCTATAATAAGAGAGTGATCTCTTATGGTCCTTTAAAAATTGGTCACGCCACTGAAACAGCTCCATGCAGGTGTTCATGACCTCTTAATTGCCAGATCCAATGGCCTTTTCCCAATTCTCATTCTCCAGGGCCTCTCTGTGGCCTTTGACCCAGTGGATTATTCTGTCCCCTTTGGTACTTTCTTCTCTGTATATTTTCGGTGCACTGCTCTCTCCTGTTTCTCCTCCTACCTATTTAATGGCACTTACTCTTGTCTCCTTTGCTGAATCTTCTTCTAGATCACTTACTGTAGGGGCTCCACAAAGTCCTGGACCTCTTCTCTTCTACCTCTACAGTATTTCACTTGGTGAGCTCATCTCAGTTTTAATTACCATCTAACAGCTGATGATTGTCAAATGTACCTCTCCTTCCTACCCTCTCTGCTGACCTCCAATCTCTTTCTCACTCTTTCAACCATCTTACACTGAATGTCCAGCAGACATCTTAAACTCAACATGAACAAAACAAAGCTCATTGTCTTTGTCCCTAAACCATGACTCCTCATACTTTTCAGTTTATTGTAGAGGGCAAAACTATCCTCACAGCCCTTCAGATTTGCAATATAGGACTCTATAATGTTCCTATTTGTTTGTTTGGGTTTTTTTGTTTTTGTTTTTTGTTTTTCCTGGAGATCTCTGGGGCAGCCTTTTTTTTTTTTTTTTTCAGTAGATTAATCATCACAAGAATAGCCAGGTGTTAAAATCCAAAAGTCTTTATTGTCTCCTTTGTCTGGTGCTCAGTTACCATTCTCATAACCTTCAGAGAGGACTTGGTTTCAGTGGAGAAAATGCAAGAGGACAAGCCAGCCACCACAAGGCTGATGAAGATGAAAATGATTCTCTCTCTCTTTGGCTCCGAGAACTTGAGCTCCTGCCTCCAGTCTGCTTGTCTTCTCTGGCTCTCAGTCCCTGCTTATATGCTCCACACTGAGTATAAACCAATCATTATATCACTAGGAAACCATTATTTGTTGTAAGATTAAATCAATCATGCTGAACTTAGAGAACTATTGAGCACCATGCTAAACTAGATAATCATTGTCTCATCAATTCTACTGACTTAACACCTTGTAAGAATCCTTGTTTCAGAGTTCAGGCCCTTAACAGGAGTCATCCTGCACTCCTCACTCTAACCTTTTCTGCCCCATCCCATCCAATCTGTTGCCAAGATGTGCCAATTTTATTTCTGCAACATTTCTTGAATATGCCCCCCTTCTCTCCCCTGATATTAAAGTAGAGAGCCCTCATCATTTCGTACCTGAACTATTATAATAGTCTGCTGGTGGGTCTGCCTGCCTCAGATCTCTTCTTGCTCCAGTCCATCCACTATTTAACTATAAAAGTGATTATCCTAAACACAAGTCATCACACACATGTACATCCCCCACCCCCCGAAGCTTCCCCTTGCCTCTGGGATCAAATTAAAAATTCTCTGTTTGGTATTCAAGGGTCTTTATAACCTAGTCCTCTCCTACTTTTACAGCTTTCTTGCTCCTTCATCTCTGCCATGTACTCTTCCACCTAGTGACACTGGTCTATTGGCTATTCCATGAACAAGACATGGCTTAGTACTGTTAAGGAGTCAAAAGGGCTAATGTTTAAAATGAGCTGAGGCTGGTGAAGAAAGGCAAGGAAAGCAAAAAGAATTTTTAAAGTTATATTGAGACTTTAAAAGGAGATTTGAGAAATTTTCTCCTTTTTTTTTCTTTTTGAAGCTAGAGTTAGAGATTCTGGTTTTCAGGATTTTTTATGTATTTGGTTAGTTTTGCTGAAACTTTTTTAAAAAATCCTTTTTTTGGGGGGGTTTGTTTTGTGCCTCAAGGATTGTTCTCTGAGAGGGAGAGGGAATAGAGGTAATGTAAAAAACAAAGTATGTTAATAAAATTTATTTTATCAAACTATATTGGAGGAAAGAGGAGAATCCCAGAAGGGTTAAGATTGTAGTTTGGGGTCAGTGGTGTGATTATAAATAAAGGTAAGGCTGAGCTACATAGGATTGTTTTCTCTAGAAAGGAAAATGTCCTTTGACCTGGGAGGACAGAACACAAATGACTTATATAGAGTTGATTCCCAAGGTAAGTAACAAGGTGATAAAATAGCATGATAGTCATCTGGTCCAGATGACCTATACTGCGTATACCCCCAAAAATATTCTTTCTGGGCCTTAAGATCATAAGGTCATAGACTTAGAGCTGGATGGATCCTAGAGGCTAGCCCCCTTATTTAGTAGGTGAAACAAGCCACACAGACACAATCAAGTGACTGAAGCAGGATGGAAGAAGGGAGACGGGCAAATACTTGGTTGGCTTATTGTTGGGTTCTTACTAAGTGCTAAGTCCGAACTTAACAATTCTCTAGTTCTGGTCTTTAAACCCTTTGAACTCCTGGGGAGGAGGTTACATGCTTAGGAGGAGCAAGTTCATTGGTTGAAGTAATTTTTCCCAGAAGCCCTTGCATTATCGCACGCCCATTCTCTGGGAGGATAAAAGAGGGCGGCACTCCAGAGATAAAGTCTCTGTTCTAGGTCAGAATTAGAGCGGCTCTCTGAAGGAAGAAGAAGTCACTTCTCTGGACCAGAGTTGGCAGCAACAAGGGCTCTCTACAGGAAGAAGAATCTGTCCGAGAGATTTGAGTTGACACAGCAGATCTCCTCCCAGAGAGCGATCGGCAGCTTCTGGAGACAACAGCACGTTACAGATTATGAGTTTGGTTTCTTTTCTTAACAAAACTCTAAGAACATATTAAGGAGCTAGTTATTTATTCAACAGAAAAGGAAGAGGTAATCGCAAAGTGCCAGCATGGTATTATCAAAATAAAAGAATTACAATAATTTCATTTCCTTTTTTATAGCATGGTTTTGCTATACTGGTAATTCAGGGAGGGTTGTAGATACAATTTGCCTAGTTTAACAAAGCATTTTTTTATAGTCTTTCATGTTTCTTACAGGAAAAGGTGGACAAATATGAGCTAGACAGTAATAAAGCTAGGCAAATTCAGAACTGATTGAAAGACTGGACCCAGAGAGTAATTCACTATCAGATTGGAAGGAGGCCTTCCAAAGGAGGGGACACCCCGGGGATCTTCTGTGCTCGGGTCTGGACTGTTTCACATTTTTAAATATTGACCTGGATAAACATAGGTTTGCATGCCTGCCACATTTGGAAATGAGACGAAGCTGATGGAGATTGGTGATAATTGCGATAAAGTCCAAAAAAGCTTTTAACAGGCCAGACATTGGACTCAGTTTGATAAGATGAAGTTTTATGAGAATAAATGTAAAGTTTTACACTTAGTTTTCAGGAAATCAGTATCACAAAGTATAAAACAGAGCAGTTATAATTAGATAGTGATATATTTGGGAAAAGATCTATTTAATTTAAGCAGCATTTCGCGATATAGTAGTAAAATAGTCATTGTGAACTTGAGGCATTGGGGATCATATTACTTACTTTACTTGGATTAGATTCCAAAGCACTGTTTTTAGTTCTGGGCATCGAATTTTAGAAAGGCTGTTGATTAATTAAGAGTCCTCAGAAAAAAGGCATTCAGAATGGAAAGGGGCCTCTTTTCACATGAGGATCTTTTGAAGGAACTGAATGAGTTTGACCCATAAGAGAGAAGTCTTGGGAGTGGACTATGGACCATTGATAGATGTTCTTTTAAAGTTCACATTAATGGACTCTCCTGAGGAAAACCTTTCTGATTATCTTTCTCTGACTGATAGTGTTTCTACTCCCCCCCTCCTCAGTGATCTTATATATGTATGTGTGGGTAATCTCTTTAATAGAATATCATTTTACAATCATGATCTCTTTTGATCCTGACAACAACTCTGGGAAGGGAATGTTACTATTATCTCCATTTTATAAATGAAGAAACTGAGGCTGATGAATGTCTGAGGCTGGATTTGAACCCAGACCTCACTCACTGGAGATCCAGTGCCTTATCCTCAAATTATCTGCTGCCTCAGTGGCCTAGGGTTGAAGTGTAAAAGTCCCAATATTTCTGCTTCTCTATGTACTTATTTCTAGAAACGTGCAAGTCCTGTGTTTGCACACTTGTTATTTAACTGCTATTTCTCATCATTTTATTGCTTATGACATTGGAAAGCAAGAGCTCGCTCTCTTCTTGTGAAACTTATGGCCCCCAGTGTGAAAGAGATGAGGGATGAGGTAACTTCTTGTATTGTCACGACCTTTCCCTGAAGACCTTGACAGCCAATATTTTGGTGAGCTCTTTTGAGGACCCCTGCTTCTTCCCTTAAGTATCTCAGGTTTGGCTTTAAGTCTACCTTTGTGTGGATTAAAATGTGATGTCATAAAGGTGTCTAACCTGTCTGACTCTTCTGTGAAAATTTAAGTCCCCAAAACACTCATGTACTTGGACAGTTCAGAACATTATATTTGCAGATCACAATGAATTTCTAGGCCTTTTTTTTTTTTTTTTTTGGACAGTAGAAATAAAGGGGAATGAACAGATGAGAGAAAGTAAAATCATTAGGACTTGGTAAATAATTGGATCTAGAAAATAAGGAAAAAGAAATAAATTAAAGATAACCTCAGGATTACTAATGTTAGGACACTGGGTAAATAATAGTGTCATAGACAGAAATAGTCAAATCAGAAGAAAAAGTAGATTTGGCACAAGGGAAGGTGGCAAACTTTATTCTGAACATGTTAAATTTGAGATATTCTGGGGGCATCTTCATCATTATCATCATTATAGTGATAGCAGCTAATATTTATGTAGCACTTACTATGTACCAGGCACTGTGCTACATGTTTTTAATTATTTTCTCATTTGATCTTCATGACAACCCTGGGAGGTAGTTGCTATTATTATCCCTATTTTACAGATGAAGAGACTGAGACAAACAGGTGAAGTGTCTTATCCAGAGTTACATAGTTCACAAGTATCTGAGGCTGGATTTGAACTCATAGCTTCCTGGCTGCAGGCCCAGCACGCTATCCACTGGACTACCAAGCTACTCTATCAAAGTAATTAGAAGTAAAGATCCAAATACAGAACAGAAGTCAGCACCAGAAATACAGTTTTGAGTTATTTCTGTACTGGTGGTGGTCAGAGCCATGTGAGTACATGAAATTGTGAAGGAACTCACAGAAAGAGACCAAAAGGGGAGTCCATGGGGGAGAGGGAAGAAAACAGAGTGTCCAGCATGGGGCCTGGTCAGAAGAAAGAGGGGAAAAGGCTGTGGGATTTAGTAACTAGGATGCCGGAGCCATTTGTGGTAGTGCGTCAATGACTTGTGTGAGGGCGATTTCAGTGTAGTGTTTGAAAGGGCTTTTGCCTTCCAGATTGGAAGGGGTGGAGTTGAGGAGAGAATGAGTAATGAAGAAGGGGAGGCATCTGGTATTGGAAACTTTTCAAGAAGTTTAATAATGAAAAGATTGAGAAAAAAGGAAGAACAGTATCTGGGAGTTGAGCACAACAATGAAGCAAGGCTTTTTTAGAATTAGAGAGACTTGAACTATTTTGTAAATAGACATAGAGGAGGGGTAGAGATGAATTAAAGTTTTCTTTTTCTTTTCTTTTCTTTTTCTTTCTTTTTTTTAATAATAGCCCTTTAACAGATTTTACAAATGAAGCTACAAAGGGTGAATCCCTATTCACCCTTGAACCACAAGTTAGTAAGTGTTTAAACCAGGATTTAAGTTCTTTTGTACTATGATACTCTTAGTGAAAAACAGGAACCAAAGGGGGCAAGTAAGAGTGTGCATGTATTGAGGGGGTTAGGGATGGGGAGAGTGATGCTGACAATTTTATAGTTTTTAAAAATGCATACACATATAATTACCAGCCAATCAAAATGGTTGATTGATCAGAAGGAAGTGGCAGTTGTAGTTTATTAGATACAATCTTCAGCCCTAAGTGCTCTTTGTTTTCAATGCTGCTGACTTAGCAGTTCATTGCTGCCTGTTCAGATGTAGATTGCATTAGATGACTTCTAAGTTCTTTTCCAACTCTGAGACTCCATGACTTTTTACTCTACATAACTGATTTTTCTTCTAAATTTTAATCCCATTTTTCATTGCTTTTTGAATATTCTTATGTGTATTCCATCTTCACCTCAGACTTAACAAATAAAACTAAACTAAAAAAAAATCCTTCCTCCTAATTTCCCTATGTATATTAATTCTACTTTTCCAAGCTCAAAACTCTCTTCTTCCTTTAACTAGTAAATCCTGTCTGCTGATTTTTTGCATCTATGATTTCCTTTTCATTACTTATGCCATTAATATTTCCCACCTAGACTGTCTTTACACTGATCTCCTTATCATCTCTCCTATCTATTTCATATACTGGTATAGATGTTTATAGTTTCATCAAAATATAATACAATTCAAGATTTTTAGTTGGTCGTTCTAATCTTTTCACTATCCCCTAACTATTCTAATTTATCTCTCCCTGCTTTAATTTTTTTGAAACTTTTTATTCTGAACTTAACACAAAAAGAACATTTCTATTTACAGAACAGAACATAAAAGTATCTTATGTGAAACTCAATATCAGTTTTCACAACATTTTCTTTTTTAAAAAGTACATAATAAATGCAAAACTCTTATTTGTGCTTCTTTTTCTTCTTCCTTTTTTTCCTCTTCTGTGCATTAAAAATGTTTCAGATATTCTTCTTTTTGTCTTATCATTGCAATGATATGCTACCTCTCCGACTCCTCACCCATTAACTGAAAGTAAAGTGAAAAAAACTACTGGAACAAATAAACAAACATAGTCAAGCAAAACAAATTTATACAAGGTCTTGTGTCTAGAAATATAAATATTGTCTTTCTACACCTCGTGTCTCTCACAAGAAAGTGAATAACATGTTTCATTATAGGTTCATTAAAGACATGAGTGATCATTGCTTTGATCAAAATTCATAAGTCTGATCATTGTTTTTCTTTATATGATATAACCAACTTTGTATAATTTGTTCTTCTGATCCTGTTTATATTATTTAAATTATTTTAAATTATCATTTTTGCCATTTCTTTTCATTAATAAACATTTATTAAGAGCCTAATGTTTGCCACTGTCTTAGGTATTAGGGAATGCAAAAAAAAGGCAGAAGGACAATTCTTGATCTCATGATACTTACAGTCTAACAAGAAAGAAAACATGCAGACAAAAAGTTATATTCAGGATAAATAGGAAATAATAGAGAGAAGACGCTAGAAAAAGTGATTGGGTTGAAGAAGGCTTCCTATAAAAGGTGAAATTTTAATTGAGACTTAAAAGGGAGATGGGGGAAGAGCATCCCAGGCACAAAGGATAGTGCAATAATATTCTATTACATTAATATAATACCATAAATCAGCCATTTCCAAATTGTCCAATAGTCAGTCTAAGGCACCTTTTCAGATTCTAGTTCTTTTCTTTTTTTCTTCCTTTTAAAGATCCCTCCTCCAAAATCAAAAAGTTTGTTTTGCTTGTGACTAATCCCTTCCAGATATAGTCCTCCCTCTTAATCTTCACCTCCCCATTCCTGCTTTTTTTTTTTTTTTTTTTTTTTGCCTATTGACTTTTATATAGTTTTATGCTAAAATGTGTGTTCAGTCTTCCTTCGTTTTATATAAGAATGAGATTCTTCTGATGCCCACTCCCCTACCCTTTTTGTATGTTCTCACTCATCCCAAATATGAGAAATCACAAGTTCTGCTTCCTTCTTCTAGTATATTTCTTCTTTTATCCCTAGTATTCTATTTTTCTTTTAGAACTACCTCAATAACCATTGAAGACAATACAGTTCTGAAGGTGCACTAGTTTATTTTCTTTCTGTTAGAATGTTAGCACTGTATTATCATATAATCCTTTTCCTCACATAAATTTACTTTTCTAGATTTCTCTGGACTTTTACATTTATATTTTAAAGTTCCAACTCAGTGTTTGCCTTTTCACCAGAAATGTTTGTGGAGTATTTCTTCACCAGTGGAAGAAGGGGTGTAATGTGAACTCTCTATAGAATTCCTCCAAGCAGGTCTAGAAAAGGTACCAATCTGAATCCTAATGGGGGAAATCCAGAAAAGTAACAACTGCGAAAGAAGCATTATGGGACTCAGGGTGAAGCTGTGCACCAGGGCAAGACAACGTTCCAGAACTCTTAACAGGTTTCCTGCAGATCCATACAAGGGCACCTGGAAGATGTGAATTGGCAGCAATGATGCTCGCTACTCAGATTGGAGTCAGAGATCTAGGATGGAATGAGAAGGGGATGGGTATAGATCTGGGCCTTCCTGGGTGGGGAGCTCTGGGAGAGGAGGGAGTTCAAAAGCAAGCAGCAGCTGTTTGGCTCAAGCTGAGACTTGCTGCAAGGTCTCATTTTTAGCATTTAACTCAGCCTACAGAGGAATAACAAAGAGAGGAATCTCAGACCAAGCAGAAACCTATGAATCTGCCTCTGACTTCACAGAGTGCTAGACCTGAAGTCAAGAAGATTTATCCTCCTGACTTCAAATCTGTCCTGAGACACTCATCAGCCCTGTGATCTTGGGCAAGTCATCTAACCCTCTTTGTTCCTTATCTGTAAAAGGAGCTAGAGAAGGAAGTAACAAAGGCTTCCAGTGTCTAAGAGTTGGGTGTGTCTGAAAAACAAATGAACAACAACAGAAAAAAAGACCAGTCTGAGCTTTCTAGGTGGTTGATAGAGGTTGAGTCCAGCAGCAATCTGTCTACTCTTACATAGATCCAAATCCAGGACAGGAACTTGGAGAACCTCAGGTAAGTGGGGCAGCAAACAGACTTTGTTCTGGAACACTTTGGGAAAGCTGAATGCTTGAAGGTCCTCAGCCTGTCTCTGAAATTCTGGAATAACTCAGCATTCGGTAGCAGTACAACTAGCCAGATCTTCCTATCCAAGTTCACCCAACCCTTATATCAAGTGGGAAGTCAAAGAAGTAGGCTAGAAGAATGAATTCTCCCAAAAAAGAAGCCCACCATAAAGATCTGTTACTGTGGCAAGCACACTCAAGACACAAATGCAGAAGCAAATGACTCTAAAACAAATAAATTCTTAGAGAAAATCCAGCTAAAATTTTTGGAAGAAGAATTTAAAGTGAAGTAAGAGTTTTAAAAAAAAAGTTAAATGTTTTAATAAAAATGTAAGATAGAATTGGAAAGAGTCATTTCCTTGGCACAAGAAGTATAAAGCTTTGCCCAAACAATTAATCCTGTGAAAATTAAAATGGTCCACATAGAAGCCAGTGATTTAATAAGGCAACAAGATATATTAAAACTTAAGTCAAAAAACTAAAATAAAATATAAGGCATCATAGAAAAAAACATTTGATCTGGAAAACAAATTGAAGAGAAAGAACTCTAAGAATCAATGGACTATCTGAATATCTTGACCCCCTAAAAGGGCCTAAGAATCCGAGTTTAAGAAATCTTGGAAAACTGCCTTGATCTTTTAAAATCAGAGGGTAAAATGGAAATTAAAAAAAAAAAATCATGCCACTTTCTGAAAGAAACCTCAAAGTGAAACCTCCCAGGAACATCATAGGCAAAACCCAGAAGTTTCAGATCAAAGAAAAAAAAAAAATTCTCCAAGCAGCTAGAAAGAAGCCACAGCCAGGATCACACAATTTTTCAGGCATCGCTATATAAGAATAGAGAACTTTGAATATGGTATTCCAGAAAGGATTTGGGCTTATGGCCAAAAATAACTTATCTTGAGAACAAAGTATAATAATAATGTAGTGGGGGAAAGAAGTTTTTAATGAAACAGAACTTCCAAGCATTCCTGCTGAAAAGACCAGAGCTGCAGAGAAAATTTGGTTCAAGTGCAGGAGTGAAAAGAAAAATGCAAAAGTAAACATAAGAGAACAGTGATAAAGGACCAAACAAGAATATACTAATATCATTCACATTGTATGGGAAGATACAAGTGTCTTCTCTGAATCCCACTCTTGTTAGTTTCTCAGTTCTGATCTCATCATACAGGACCTGATTTCAAAGGCCTGGGAATGTTTATATTATGTCTTGAGGGATCTTATGAATAGGAAGAAAGGGATACTCTGTGACAATTGCAAGCAGAGACTTAAAGGAAAAAGCAGATTTCCTATAGGAACTGCATGAAAGCCTAGAAAGAAAAATTCAAGCAAGAAATTTAAAGAGAAAATTGAAGAAAACAGCTTAGAACAAAAAGTGGTAACTATTAGCCAAAATGGAGTGTCCTGAAGCGAGAATTAAAAGATCTCTGGCATTTTTGCAGAGAGAAGTTTCAGTTGAATGATTCTTATATTGATTCTTTTGAGAGTCATTGAGATTGTAATGTCTTGTGACTTACAGCCATACAAAAATGCCAAAAGGATATTGTTATTAGAAAAATGGGCCTCCCAAAGGCCTTTTCCTATTTACCTAAAAATCAACTCCCAAGAAAAAAATAACTTTTCTTTTTAAAATCAATTCAAAGAAAAATTATCCTTTGGGCTTTTAGGATTCCTCCTTATAGGGCATATACTAAACAGAATGATTTATTGTTTCACTTGCTTGTACCATTGTATCATTGATATTGTTTCTTGCTAAAAAAATTTTTTAAATCATTTTATCATTAATGACAAGGTGAGATTTTTAGACCCCATTTATTCAGACCTACTCAGTTATTTTCTTAATTTCCTTTCAAGTATCCTTGTTGTTTGTTTGTTGGTGAGGAACTTAAAAATTAGACTTCTTAATTTTTTTTCTTGTAAACTATTTGAGTGTCTCCAGAAATTTCAGGTTATTTCAGAAAGTCAAGGTATAGTTTAGATATCCCTAGTATCCCTTAATAAATAATTTTTAAATTTATCATTTGTAAAGTCTTCTAAAATCTTGAAACTACTTACTTTTTCAACCTGTATTTTCTTTTGGGCTTCCGTGGTATTATAGGATCATAGATTTAGAGCTAGAAGGAATTCCATCTAGTTCAGCCCCTTAATTTTACTTATCAGTAAAACAGAGATACAGACAAGGTTAGTGTGTATGGCAGAGCACGTGAAGTTATATAAAACATTTCCATAAAATCATGTTGTGAAAGAAAACATAGCTCTCAACTCCTCCCCCCTAAAAAAAAACCTCAAGGGGAAAAAAAAAAAAACACAAAACAAAAAGAGAGAGAGAGAGAGAGGGAGGGAGGGAGGGAGGGAGGGAGGGAGAGAGGGAGGGAGAGAGGGAAGGAGGGAGGGAGAGAGGGAGGGAGGGAGGGAGAGAGGGAGGGAGAGAGAGAGAGAGAATGCTTCAATCTGTATTCGGACCTACCAGTTTCTTCCTCTGGGTATGGGGACAGGATTTTTTATTCTAAGTTCTTCAGAATAGTCATGGATCATTGTATTGCTGAGAATAGCAAAGTCATTCACAGCCAATTATCCCTATTACTTTATACATGGTACATCACACTTTGCTTGAGATCATGGAGGACTTTCTTGGTTTTTCTAAACCTGAAAAAGCATACTGCTTTTCTAAAATATACTGCTTATCATGTCCACAGAACAATAATATTCCATCATAATCACATACTGTAATTTATTCAGCCATTCCCCAACTGATAGACATCCTCTCTGTTTCCATTTTTTTTTTTTTTTTTTTTTGCCCTGAGAGTTGCTATAAATGTTTTTGTACATATAGGTCTTTTTCTTAAAATTAATTAAATTCTCTTTTGGGATTAGGCCTAGTAGTGGCATGTAGGTTAAAGGGTAAGTATGATTTTATAGTCCATTGGGCAAAGTTCATATTTTTTGAACATTTATCATTTGGGGCATGGCTCTTAATTTTTTTTAAATAAATTTGACTCAGTTCCCTTTATGTTTGATAAATGTTTGAGAAAAATTTCTTATCAAAGAAACTTGCTTCAAAATTTTTTTTACCATTACAATCGCTAACTATATTTCCCCCCCCATTTATTCTTTCTCTCCTTTCAATCTGTCCTCAAATCTGTTTTGCTACTGACCACTTGTTAGGATTACTAAGTGAATTCTCACTTCCTCCTTCTCTCTCTCTCTCTCTCTCTCTCTCTCTCTCTCTCTCTCTCTCTCTCTCTCTCTTTGTTTTTGTTTTGTGTTTTTTTTGTTTTTGTTTTTTGTTTTTTTTCTTTTCCTTGAGGTTTTTTTTTAGGGGGGAGGAGTTGAGAGCTATGTTTTCTTTCACAACATGATTTTTATGGAAATGTTTTATATAACTTCACGTGTGCTTTCTATTTAATGGGGGTTGGGGTAGGGAAGGGAGAAAATTTTTTTAAAAACAAATGTAAAAATGGTTTTAAATGTGACTGAGGAAAAATAAAAATATTAAATTAAAAAAATACATGTCTCAGTCTGTACCTTAAATCTATCACCTGTCTGCAGGAGACTGTAAGTGGCATCTTGTATTTCTTTCTATACAGAATTGAGAACTGAGGTGGCTTACCAACACTGACTTACTTTACTTTGAGAATTAACTCGTCTTTTCTTCTCTTTGCAGCCATCATTTCACCAGGTTGATAACATTCGAGGGACACGTCATCATGGACTTGTGGAAAGAGTCTCTCGAAATCGCTTTCATCCCTTGCACCGAAGACCTGGGGATAAACCAGGAAGACAAATATCCTTTTTTGTTGTCAGTTAATGAGAATTAACTTTGAAACTTCTGGATAGCCTAGCTAGCATTCACCTTTAATTTTACGTTATTTGTGGATTATCTGAGACATCTTTCTTAAGTTTAAGTGAAGAATAAATTTTTTAAAAAATAGATTTTTATCTGTTTTCATTTTCACTTCAGCCAGATTTTCCTATATCTCTACCTTTCCCTTCTCTGAAATTTATTCCTTAAAATGATTTCTTTCAAAAAGGAAAACAGAGGAAAATCCCAGTAAGATCAATCAATACAGAAAAGAAATCTGATATTATATTCAGTGTTCCACCCCATAAAGCCACCTCTACAAAGGAAAGGGAAATGTGTCTTTTCATATCTCTTTTTTGGGACCAAGCTTGTGCTTTGTAATTTCACAACATTAAGTTTCTTTGTTCTGTAGTGGTTGTTTTTTCATATACATTACTGAAAATATCATATGTATTCTCTTGGTTCTGCTTATTTCTTTTGCATCAATTCATGTAAGTCTTTCCATTATCAGTTCATGTCAATCTTTCCATGCTTCTTCATATTCATCTCATCCATCATTTCTTATAATACAGTAATATTCTTTTACATTTGTATACAGTTGGTTCATTCATTTCTGGCAGTGGGTATTCATTTTGTTTCCAATTCTTTGCAACTTCAGAAAATGCCGCTTATAAATGTTTTGGTGGATGTGAAGCCTTTCTTTTTGTCTGTGACTTCCTTAGGATATGTGCTTAGTAATGCAATTGTTGGGTCATTTTAGCCACTTTATTTGACATAATTCCATATTGTTCTATGGTTAGACCACTTCATAGCTCTGTCAACAAGACTTTTTATAATTATTCCATGAAAATTCCTGTAAGTTTAAGAGCATTCAAATAATTGGGATTTTAGTCTAGCCTTTCTGAAAAGAGTTTCCATTTTTTCTTGGAAATTTATCTCTTATGAATTAGGTTAAAACTATACAGTGAACTGGCTGAAATACATAAAATTATAAATTTTACATTTATTTCACTTGACAAGATATTATAAGACATAATAATTTATAAAGACAGCTAAAGTACTCACCCACATACCATTGACTTCTGAAGCAGGAAAGAGAGAGTTTAAGTTTATTCAGCAAATATTTAAGGAGCAATGTTTTTAGTGATAGGCTGAGTGCTATAAGTAATACAAAACACATAGAATACATAGTTCTTTCTTATCTTAGTGTAGGAGATGAGCTTATAAGAGGAATGAAAGGTTTCTTCTAAAACTTCATTCATCCCTGTAAGTAGCAGAAGCTTTGGAGAGTTTATCCTTCTGAATTAAACTAAGCAGAGCTGGAACACTGAATAACAAGAATGTTTGTTCTGCTTCCTGTTTCTCCTTATTTGTGTACACCCATAAGAACATTGTTCTAGAGCTGTAAGGGACCTTAGCGGTCATCTAATCCAACTTTCTCATTTAAAATCTAACACTTTTCACTGTACTATACTGCCACTCATGGTTTCTCCCTTGTCTCTTAATTAGCTTAGAAAACAGACCTAATCATGTTGTTGTCCGGTTAAAGAGTAAATACAGTTTTCTAATTCTTTAGACATACTTCCAGATTGTTATCCAAAATGGTTGGATCTGTTCGTATTTCTACCATCAGTGAATTAATGTCCCATCCATACCCTCTCCAACATTTGTTGTTTTCCCTTTTTATCATTTTAGCCAATCTGATAGGTGTAAGATTTTTTTAAAAAATTTTTAAAATTAATTTTATAATTATAAATTTTTTGACAATATATATGCATGAGTAATTTTTTTATAACGTTATCCCTTGTATTCATTTTTCCAGATTTTCCCCTCCATCCCTTTACTCCCTCCCCTAGATGACAGGCAATCTCATATATTTTACATGTGTTACAGTATAACCTAGATATAATATATGTGTGCAAATCCAATTTTCTTGTTGCACGTTAAATATTGGATTCCGAAGGTATAAGTAACCTGGGTAGATAGACAGTAGTGCTAATATTTTAGTTGTAAGATTTTAAAAAGAGAAGAAAATCAATCATTAGCACTAAAAATGAAAGCATTGAATATGCTACTAATGAAAATGAAATCAATGCAATTATAAGAAGTTATTTTGCCCAATAATATGCCAGCAAATTGAACAATTTAAATGGAACAAATTAAAATGGAAGAATAGTTTCAAAAATACAAACTGCCTACATTAACAGAAGAAGAAATACAATACCTAAATATAATAGTGGGGTACTTTAAATTCTCTTTCCAGAATTAGATAAATCTAACAAAAAATAAATAAAAATAACTCAAAGTTAAATAGAATCTTAGATTAGCTAAAATTGACACATATCTGTAGAAAATTGAATGGAAATAGGAATACACCTTGTTCTCAGCCCTTCATTATTATAGTAACACTGTTTATTTCCACCTCTAATTCATTTAATTTTTCCTTTAATATCTTAGATATCACAGCATTTGATACATATAGTTTTAGTACTGATATTGCTTCATATTCTATGGTACCTTTTGTCATGTTTCCTTGTTTATCTCTTCTAATTAAATTTGTTTTAGCATTAACTTTGTCTGAAATCATGATTGTTATCCTTGTTTAATTTTATATCAGCTGAAGCATAATAAATTTTTCTCTAGTCCTTTATTTTAACTCTGTGTTTTTCTTTCACTTTCAAGTCTTGTAACAACGTATTATCAGATTCTGAGTTTTAATCTATTCTGCTCTTTTCTGTTTTATGGGTCAATTCAATTCCTTCACATTCAAAATTATAATTGCTAATTGTATATTTCCCTCCATCCTATTTTTCCTCAGTTATCCTTCTCAGATTCTTTTTACCCTGTCTTCTTCTCACACATCTAATTTACTTCTAACCACTACCTCCCTAAGCCATACTCTTTTAAAAGAATTCTTCTCTTATCCTGTCCCCTCATCTTACTTCTCCAGAAATTTAGAAAATTTTTATACCCTTCTAGATATTTATGTTATTCCCTCTTTAACCCAGTTAAATGATGATGATGAGAATAAAGTCTACCTCTACCAGCTCTGTACCCCCACCTACTTCCACTATAATACTTTTTCCATTCAGGCCTCGTTTGTATGAAATAATTGATCCATTTTACTTATCCCTATGAAATTTTATTTTTTAGAATCATCCCATCATATTCAATTCAACCCCCAAGCCTTCTATGTTCTTTCAATACTACTTTGTTTTTTGAAAGAACTACTATTTCTTTCAAACTACTCAAGTAATGATAATATTGTTAAGAGTACAAATAACATTTTTTATCCATTCCACCAGCATTTTACCAAGAAGGAGGTGTTGTTCCTCGTTCCCCTGGATCTACTATTGGTTATTGCTCATTTAATTTGAGTTCATCTGCTTCATATTTTTTAAAAAACATTCTTATGATCATTGATGATGCTCTTCTGTTTCTTTGTTCCGTATCATTTATTAAGTCTCTTGTGTTTCTCTGAATTCTTTTATATTTATTATTTCCTGTGGCTCAATGATAATGTTCCTTTACAATTATATACCACAGGTTTTTTAACCTTCTGTAGTCAATGAGAACCCATTTTGTTTTCTATTTTTTGCTACCCTAGACTAACTTGGTATATCTGGGATTTTTTCTTTATATTTTTGTCCATCTTTGCATTCAAATCCAGTGGCAAAATCTTTAGGAATGAGTTGTTAAATGGCTTTTTTTTCACATAATTAATTATTTTCCAGAACTATAGGACCAATTCAAATGACCAACAATAATACATTAGTGTGCCTGCCATTTCCATAGGTATTGCAACTTCTTATCTTCACCTCCTGGCTTACCTGACTTCCTTCCTTCCCTAAGCTTTTTCCTCACTAAAATATTATCTTCTTCAAGAAGCTTTTTTTGATTCCTCTTAATCCTTCCCTCTCTATTAATTATTTCCAATTTATCCTGTATATATCATGATTTGATGTCTCCCTATTTACAATGGAAGCTCCCTGAGAACAAGGACTGTCTTTTGCCTTTCTTTGTATATCTAGTGCTTTAGCATACTTCTTGGCACATAGTACGTTCTTAATAAATGCTTATTGATTCCTATCACTTGTCTTTGTTAATATGAAGCATATGACATAAAACCTCAGAATTGCTTAATTTACATTTCCCACATTAGTAATATAGAATTTAGATAGATATTTTATTAGCTATTAATAGCTTATCATTCTTTCTTTGAAACTATTCATCTATTGAAATGTCTTGGCTTACATATTTTACATTCATCTTCTGTGTATCTTAGTGATTTGATTTTTACTTAAAGCGTTATACATTTTGGTATATTTTACATTTTAGCAACATTTTGTGGAATGATGGCATTTTAGACTTGAGCAACCTTCAGGCAGAAGTCAAATTGTTTTATTTAATTTTTTCACTGAACAAAAAATTATGTTCTGTCCTTCACACCTGTCTCCTCAGTTTGAAAAAAACAAACCTTGTTAAAAAATATGTATAGTCAATCAAGACAAATTTTTACCTAGACTGTGTCCAAAAATATGGCTCATTCTCCAACAACTCTATCTCTTCTTTGTCAGGAGATGGATATCATCAACCCTCTTGTTTTACCTCTGAGGAAATAGGCCCAGACAGATGAAATGATTTGCAACAAAGTTAATTACTGGCAGTTACTATTTATTCTATTTAGTCCATAAGAACGGTTAAAAACTGTTTAAATTTTTTTTTTTGCACTTAGGTAGGCAAAATAACTTGTAAGGAAATTCATTTCTAGGAAATAGTTAAAACTATGAAGTAGCATAAGTATAAACTCTCATGCTAAGCACCCTGTTTTCCATTCTATGATAATTCTTCCTGAATTTCAATTCATTTTGATGGGAGTATATATTAGTGACATTATATAAAATATGAAGAAACAGCAAGAGATTTGCATAATTAAGAGGACCTAGCCAGAAACCGTTTCTGAGTTTGTAAGCCCTTTTATATATCCCTTCAGATATAGTTTTGGGGAAAACCCAACTCACTCGTGTTATTATCAGAAATAACTTTAAAGCTGTCACCTGCTAAATGGGACACAAATACACTTTTTTTTAAACTAAAGGAAAAAAATCCAGTCCCTAGAAACCTGAGGATCGAACATTTATTTTTATTTTAAAGTAAAAGATAAAATTATTTAACCTAAAAGATTTTTGTGGGATTTTTTTGTTTGTTTTGGTATAATAATAAAAAAGAGGTATAGTATCAATTGAAAAAATTTACATTCAGTTTAAAAAGTTTAAAGGAAGTGCTTTTCTACCTGCTTCTAAAGACTCTAGCTTGTCTTTGCCAATGACACTTTCTTGATTTATGAAAAACCTGTATGACAATAAGTGTTCCCTGAGAAAATGAACAGGCATTAGGGAATAATAGAAAATTATTCCTTCAGGCAGAGTTAGACATTCAGTGAGGAAACAGAAAATTGGCCTTAAATCCCAACCACTATGGCAATCAAAAAGTACAACTATAAAACCAAGTCATTCAAACTGAACGGTTTTAGAAACCGTTTTCAGTCAAAAAGAAAATGAACCTTTCCAGGCTTCTCCATTACATATGACTGAACTATACTTTAACCTGTTAACATTCATGTGCTGATGAATATTCAGCACATAAATATTACCAGGTTACAGTGCTGCTTTAGTAATATTTGCAGAGATGAATTTATAAAGACCCAGCCAATGAAATAATGTAAATGACTTCTGTGAGTTGAGAAAAGAGCAGATAGTTTAGAACAGTAAAGTCAAATTGAAATTAGGGCCACTAATATATACATCAGGATTCTTTAAGGCTACATAATTGACTTAATTTTAAAATGTAATATTATCTATATTTTATTATTTTTAATTACTTTTTAAAATTTTCATAATTATATTTTAATCTGATTTGGCTTATACTCAGGAGTTTTGTGCACCACAGTGGAGCCCATGTATTTTATAATTCTAACTTAGAGATAACATCTTGCCCTTTTCTCACTTCACAGTCATAAGTTTGAATTTAAATTATTCTGTTAAACTTAATTTCTGTTCCTCCCACCTCTCTTGATATCATCAAGATGGGGTCTCCTTTCATAGATGCACCTTGTAAAACCTTTATCACATAATACATTGGTCTTTAGGAATTACCATGGTCAAAGAGTTTATTGCCTAGTGGCCAACCTGCCAATGCAAAATCTTTCTAAGCTTAACTGGATTGGCCTTAAGATGACAGAAAATGTCTAGGATAGGCCCATTTTAAAATTTGTGTATTAGTTTTTTTGTTATAAACATTAGGATGATGCTATATATATTTTAATTAAAATGTGCCTATTATCATTGGGTAAATTTCTCAGAGCCTAACTGTCCTTATAGGTGTAATAGTACTTATATTCTCTAACTTGTATTATTATAAGGACGTAAAACAATATATGAGAAAAAAACACTTTGTAAATGTAAAAATGGAAGCTTTTGTAGTTGGGATATCTAATTTTTATCCCAAATAAAGTGGGCTGAGTATTGAGATATGAGTTAGACTTAACAAATCAGAAAGAAATTAATTTTACAGGGAAAAGAGAAAGTAGATAAATGAACGAACAGAGTTTTTAAGACCAGCAATATTCTGTGTATATGCAGTCTAAATGCATTGTAAAGTTTGTTTTTTCAATTCCCTTCTTTGCTTCTTTGCCACTTTCCCCTTGCCTTCTTTATAATAGTCTTCCCTTCTTTGCACTTCATGCAGAGCAAGCCTCATCATTAATATTTCAGAAAGTTTCCTTTAAATAAAACTTTTAATTCGCTTTGGAATATTATATTCTAAGCTCTCTCATCCTTTGTGTGATATATGTTAAATCTTGTGTTTCTTTATTCTGGCTTTTCAGTTCTTTAATTCATTCTTTCTGGATGCTTGTAATATTTTTTTCTTTGACATAGAACCTTTTGGTTTGGGGCTCTAATATTCCTGGGAGTTTTCATTTGGAAGTTTCAGGAAGTGACTAGTATATTCTTTTATGTCCAGTTTGCTCTCTGCTTCTAAGAGATTTAAGCAGTTTTACTTTTATAATTTCTTGAAATATATCTAAACTTTTTTTTTTGGTTATAACTTTTAATCCAGTGATTCTTGTATTTTTCTCTTTGATCTGTTTTACACATTGCTTTTGTTATAAGTGTCTTATATTTTCTTTTGTCTTTTTTTCAATCTACATTTATGGATCTTTTACTCTATATAAGAGATGAGGTAGCCAGGTAGTGCATTGAAAAGAGCACTAGAACTTACATCAAGTAAATCTCAGTTCAAATGTGACTTCTAATACTGTATGTGTGACCCTGGACACAGACCTCTGTTTTCAGTTACATAATCTATAAAATGAGGAGAATAATAGCATTCATCTCCTAGCTTTGTTATGAAGACAAAATGAGATAATATTTATAAAACACTTTGCTAACCTCAAACCTTAAATAAATTAAAGCTAATTATTCATATCAGACCTTGTGTACAAAGCTACCTAAGTAGGACTTACAAAACTCATGCTTTGACTTGAGAACCAAGATTTGCCTTGTCACTTAAGATATCAGACAAGAAACAAAACATCCACAACAGTAAGAAGGAAAAAAAATGGGAAAAGATAAATAAAGATAAAATTAAAATGGTAGCTTAATTTATAATAAGAAATAACTATAAACAATCTATAGACTATAAAATGAAATTTCTTTTCACCATGGAAAAAAATATTGCATTTGGCATTGCAGGACTTTAGTCAAACCCATCCCAGAATTACATAGTAAGGGGTAGAGCTTTTATAAATATCAAGAATATCAAAAGAATGTGGATTCACATGAAGATCACAGTGAAGAAAGCAGAATCCAATTAAGAACGTATGCACTAAACTATAGCTTTAAAAAAAAAGCAACAAAATTTTTTAAATACACAGAAGAAAAAGAATCTGGATGACACAAGTAAATGAGGTAATTTTGTTGCTAATATGTTCAAGTTAATATATACTTTTAAAAAACAAACTGTTGATGGATTTATCCTGGAAATGACCTCAGAGACTATTTAAACCAATGCCCTCTTTTTCCAATTGAGCTACATGAGACTTTGAAAAGTTAAATACCTTGTTCTAAATCACACAAGTAATAAACACCAGAGGAAGGATTTGAACCCAGATCTTCTGTCTTCAGGACAGGGAACTCAGTTTTTATTTTGTTTGTTGTTATTATTGGTTATTTGGTTTAGAATGGGAAAAAAGTCTCTATATACTCAAACCCATATACAAAATTTAGGATTAAGAATGAATAGAAAGAGGATCTTATATCAAATATGATGGTCTCTCTGCTTTGATAAAAAATTTTGTGTGTTAGTATTATGTTTTTACTAAAGCCCTGCACCAGTGGTTCCTTGCCTGGTTATGTAACATTTTGGTTTTCTTCAGTTACATGAAAAATGGTTGCTAATTTCCTTCCTTCCAACCATCCTATCAATCAGCCCCAATTTTTTGTACATATTAAAACTTTTTAAAGCACTGTACATACATATAATTTGTAAATTGGGAGAAGACATCATAGAATCAAATTTATAGCCCCTTCCTTCCCTCAATAGTGTTAGTTCTGTCATCTGCATAAGATGAAGTATTTTGTTTGGCATTTTATTTTTTGCTTTTGTTGAAGCATAGTAAGAAATTCAAGAAGTTATATGAAAACTGTAGGGTCTGGGGACACATAAAGAGAGGTCCCCTGGCTGCTGAAGGGCAATGATTCATATTAAACACCCCATCTAGCTTCTGGGGAGGCCAGCCCTTCTGTCATGCTCATTTCCTTCACTCACAATTCCACTTCGATAGCAGTTCTTATGGAGCCAGTTTCCCTGCCCAGCCTGGGGATGAAAGTTGGACAAGGTAAGCAAGATGAGTTGTTAAAGCTGGGGCAGCAGCGGGTATTCACACCGTATTGTCCTTTTGGAGTGATAAGTATTTCTAGTGCAAAAGTCTCAAAGTTTTTGTTGTTGTAAAACTGTTTTGGAGGAAGCAGTGTTGAACAGGGTGTGTCTAGTCCTGTGACTTCATCAGCTTTGGGAACTCCAGAGGAATGGTCTCAGACAGCTGCAAAATTTATTGAATTTTTCTTGGGCAACAATAAGGATAAATAAATCCTTGCGATATAAAGAGATCTAGAACCACAGACAAAAATCCGATCTTAACAAGTACAAGCAGTTCATGATTATTTTGTAATTCTGTTGCTGAAAGAGGAAAAGTCAGGTCTTCTTCCCCAGGAAACCCAACAAGCATAATGATGAGAGGCCCCAGAAAGGCTCTTTGGGCTCCTTTGAGCTGCCTCAGTTTGGAGGTTTGGCTTTGGACATTTTTCAGCCAGTCAACAAACATCACCACAGTGTAGTAAGCACTTGGCCAGGCACAAGGGAGACAATCCAGACTGCAAGGGGCTCACATTTCTTTGTACAGATAAGTTTTTGTTAAGAGAAGATGCCTCAAACTTTCCAGCTGAACTTGTCCTTCTGCTAAACTGGAGAGCCCAAGGTAGTTCTGTCATTCCCCATTATTGGATCCTTCGAATGGGACCCTTTGCCTTCAAATAGTCAACAATTGTTTTTGTACAATTAGGGCATAAGAAGGGTAGCTTATGCCTTGCATTAAGATCCACAATTAATTTTTGCTCTGTGGTTAGTTAGTTAATAAATAAAGCTGTTATTCATATTTCTTCAAAAGAAAGGAGATGTTTAATGTCTTTATTTTAAGGAATCTTCTAGTTTATTTCTTCATTTTACAAATGGAGGAATTAAGAACCAGAAATTCTCTAAAACCTCAAAAGTCTCATCTAGGATCATAGGGAGCAGAACGCAGGTCTCCAGGGTGCTTCCTACCAACTGCCTCTCATGTGGCTGAGGGTCTCTTCATTTTTTTCTTCTTTTGATTTTCAAAGGCAGCAGCCTTCTTGGAAGGAAGAGAAGCAGCCCGGATTCAGGCTGACATCTGCACTTAATAGGTAAAGTACTTCTTTTCCTCTAAATCCTTGTTGTAGGAAAATGACTGCAATAGAAAAAGCTAACCAAGATGGGCTATCTTTGTGCTCTTTATGTACTATCTCATTGCTAAGACATCCTTTTGCTTCTGTTAATTAAAATCTTTCTTCTCTCACGAATACTACTATTCACTTACTTGTCTAATAAGGCAAAGGATGATAGATTTGCCCCAATGGGTCTCAACATGAAACATGGCCCAGACAAAGACAAAAGCAGGCCCTGATGGGGCCAGGTCAATGTGAGCCCTGTAACCTAGACTGGCTTGGAGACATGAATTTAGGAAGAAGCTCAGAATTCCAGTGTTCTGGAGGTCAAGATAACACATGTTAGATATGGTGAGGATTGTCCTCACTACAAACGGACTATTGATGTTCTTCTGCATAGGAATAAATAGTCTCAAATGGGAAGTCTAGTGTCATGAGTGGAACTGTCAGTCCTTTATGGGCCAGGGAAGATTAGGAAGGTGTCAGAGCACTAGGCCTTATGTTGGTAAGTCCTAGGGAGCAGACCAATGGAGATTTATGAAACATCCAGACAACTTTCTGAGTTCCTTCTCAATGAAGGAGGCAGGGTTATCTCCAATCATCAAAGCTAACCTCTCAAAGCTCACATTACAGAATTGGAGCACATGAACTTCCTTGTAAATTTACATTGGGGATTTCATAGGAGGCAGCTTGCATTTTAGGGCAATAGATCTTTTCCCAGATCAACCATAGAGAATTGTAGTGACCTGTAATATATAAATAAGGGTCATGGAAAGAAATTAACCTTTCTTCCTTTGCTAGTGTTTTTTCACGCTTAATGATTGTTTCTACAAAGGAGATAGTAAGGCCATGTTTCCCAAGAGTTTTTGATTTTGAGATTCACAATCAATCTCCCTTCCCTTCCCCTCTACTCTCCTCTCTTTAGGACCAATTCAGACTCTGCTCTTCATACCAGCGCCTTAAGCACCAAGCCACAGGACCCCTATGGAGAAGGTGACCAGTCTTCCTGGCCTGCCCACTGCATGGGTAAGATGGGGCACTAATCCATTGGATTTTGAGGATGATTTTTCTCACGTGAAGGAGATGATAAGGACAAGAAGCAGTTTATAGTATTTCTGTATTATTCCTGTTTACACTGGAATCAGGAGTATTTGATAATGTCATCTAATTTCTTTGTATTCACTGTGTAATGACATGTACACATGCTATATATGACACAGGCAGAATTGTAAAGGAGAGATTCCATTTCTACTTATCAGGAGCTTATAATATGTAATAGTTCCAAATAATGTATACTTGTGGAATCCTGCTAATTGGTAGGTGGATTTACATACCTAAAGTCAGAAAAATAACAAAAACCTTTAGGACTTAGGTCTGAATTGAAATAAGGAAAAAAAAAACTTCCAACTGTGAACTAATTCTTCTATCTTTCTCTGTTTTTAAAACTCAAAAGTTCCAATTAGTTCTCACAATGACTCCTTCTGGTGTGCATTAATTGATTAAGAAACCAAATTTATTGGATCCTTACGATGTGCCAAGCATTGTGCTAAGCACTGGTGATACGAATACAAAAAAAGCAAGACAGTCCCTGCTCTCAAAGAGTTCATATCCTAATTGACAGTCATCGCATTACAGAAAGTTTGATTGTAGGGCAGGCAAGGAGTCCGGGGAGTTTTAAGGATGCAGTTATAAGCATCTATATAATAGATGGGAAGGCCTGAAGGTTCTTAGGGAACAGGAGGGCAGGTGGGAAGGCCTGGTCCATCTCATCAGAAGAAATGGAGCAATTGATTTCCATCTCATTCAAACCTTATGAGCAGTCATGGAGCCAAGGCAAGGAAGGATACAAGAGAGCAGAATGCCTCTGGTGGAAGTGTTCTTCCTATCTGGCGGGCTGGGGAAGGAAGAGCGCAAGAGGAATAAGGCACTATTTCCTCCCTTGTTGTGGCAGCTCTTTCTGCTTATCTGTTAGTTATGCATTGAGTAAATATGAGCTGAACAAATGAATGAGTGAAGGAAAGTCTCTAATTTGGAATATTCATAACAAGCAAATCTATACTTTCCTTAATGACAGCTCTCTTTCAAAGTGTAATGGGTCTTAGAATAGATTTAGGCCTACTGCAGATGGGTTTGTTTCCACGTCTGTAAAACCATGAGGGCAAAGTAAGGTTGATTGTATTAGAGTTTCTAAGAGAGGTTCTGTGGCAGATTGTGAGGGTGAGGGCTGAGAAACAGATAAGAGGAAGTAGATGTGGAGGGGGACTTACAGGAATAGAATAAAAAACAGAAGAGAGTCTAATACATGTCCCTAAGGAAATGCAGAATTAGCAATAGCTCATTTAGTCTCAGTTAAATCCAAGACTGAAGTTGATTGGCAGACAGTGCTTTGAAAGCCAGAATAAGGACTTTTCCTATTCTAGGCAGTTCTCTTATCTGATTCATAAAGCTGTGGTTTTTCTGGAAGGAATGTGGAATGAAGTGAAAGTAGAAGAATCAATGGCAATATGAATAGGGGAACATGTTTCTGAACATTAGGGACTAATAAGGGAAGAAAAAAAGGCAATAGCTAAAAGGGCTGCTCAAATGAGGTGATGGGCATTTAAAATAAGAAGATTTTGACTCACTTTAGCAGAAAAAAGTAACTATGCTAAGAGATTAATATTGATTTTGCCTTTCTATAGGGAAACGCAGTCAATTTGAAGTTTGAAACCCTAATGTGTGGATCACAACATATCATTTTCACTATTTTTGTATATTGTCTTTCTCATTTTTTCTTTTTTGATCCGATTTTTCTTGTGCAACAAGATAATTATATAAATATGTATGCATATGTTAGATTTAACACATATTTTTACCAAGTTTAACATATACTCCGATTACTTGCCATCTGGGGAGGAGATATGGAGAAGGGGAGGGGAAATTGGAGCACAAGATTTTGCAAGGATCTCTTGGAAAATTATACATGCATATGTTAATAAAAATAAAAAATAATATAAAATAAGAAATAATAAAAATTTGAAAATAATAAATAATTTGAAAAATTAAAAAAAGAAAAAAGAAAGAAACCCTAGTGTGAATCTAGGATCTGCCCCTTCTACTTAAAACCCCCACTTTTCTCATCTGTAAGACTGAACTTGGGTAGGCTAAGGTCTTCCAGTTCAAAAAAATCCAGGCATCCTAACATCTTTCCCATATATCTTCTCCTTTGCCTCTATCCTAGGACAGGCTCTTTTTAACCTTTGCACAGTTACAGTAAAAACATAACTATTATAATAACAACAATTGACATAGCATATTAAGTTTTGTAAAATGCTTTATTTATATGTTCATTTAATCCCCCAGCAATCTTGTAGGATGTGTCTTACTATCTCTAATAATAACTGATATTTATTTAGTGCATTAGATTTCAGAGTATTTTATATAACATCTCATTTGAACATCTCATTGAACACCCTGTGAAGTAGGTTATATTTTGAGTTACACAATACACACGGGGATTCAAGAGTTAAGCCAGCTGCCTGGGGCCACACAGCAATTTAGTGTCCAGATTCCAAAGCCACTTTTATGTCTCTAGATCACACTTTCCTTATTTGAAAACTGAAGTTGTTTCTAAATTGCCAATGTTCTCTCAATCCCCCTCTAACTCCAAATCTCATAACAATAAACTTCTTATGCCCTTTTCTTAATTACTTTTATATTCTTAGTGCCTTATATACAGTACATATTCCATTATGGTTGAATGAGTAAATGAAGAATTGAGACTTATAATGGATAAGAAAATGAGAATGGTAAAGGTGAGAAATGTTAATAAGCAGGATGAAATAAGAATTACAAAGCATAGAAGAATCTAGACATCAAACCGATTGGACTGATCAATAAAAGATCACAATATAGTTATTTAAACAGGTCTACTTCATTTATTTTTCCTTAAATCATCAATTAGACATTGTTGGCCTCCTAAATTTGCAAGAATCCAAGGTAGTCATACTGCAAGCTTTATTGCTGACTATTTGCTTTTCTGTATGTAATGTTTCCTTGCAGTTAAACCATAAATCAAAAACGTGTCCAAATATGGATTTGTGTTTACATGGGAAAGCTATTTGTATTTTAAAAATTCAAGTCTCCAAGGATGAGAACCATTTCTGGAGACCTAGATTTGCTGGTGGGAGCTATTTTAAAATTTCTTGTATTTTCCCCTCTGTAATTCATTAAAGCTTTTCATTCTCCTTCCTTTGGAATTTAAAAATATCAACTAGCTTTGCAAAAAAAAAAGTATTTCTAATCATAGATTTTACCAAAAAAGGTTAAGAAAAAAAAAGATGGGAAAATGTAATTTAAGTCTAGGATGAAGCACTTTAGTAGTGGTGATAACAGCTGTTCTTTCCCTGGGAATTTTTACTGGATATAGTGATTGCACCCTAGGGTTCTCTCTAATTTTCTTAGTTATAAGCAAATAACTAACTATAAACTATGTAAGCTAAGGATCATTGAATGTAAGTTAATTTGATACACATATAATTGGATGTATACTTATGATTGTACTCTATGATGACAGTTATACTAGAAATGACTGTAACTGCTTAGTATTACTTTGTTATATTTTGTTATATCTGCACTTTTCGTCTTGTTTTTCACTTCCCAATCTGTAGAAATGATGGCAGTGCCAGAATTTCCCCGTACCATGTATAATTTAATTCTTCTTTTCCTCTGTCTCTCTCTCTCTCTCTCTCTCTTTGCCTTTCTCTGTCTCTGACTCACATCTCTGTCTCTGTCTGTCATACATACGCACACAATCTGGATCCAACTTTCAAGCAGCTACCTTTTGCCCATGGTTAAGACTCGCAAAGTTTTCTATTTGCTACTATCATCTATCACCATCCATGGAGAATGGAGGCAGTGTCTGGCACAGGGCTTGGGCAGTCACCTTATTCAGGGTTCCAGCTAGAAAAAGCTGGGGACATCCTTCCTTTCACTTCTACCTGCCCTAGAGACCAAGACTGGCTTGATTACAGCAACTTTTCTCATAAGGAGAGATCTCATGGATTCCAGGTTAAACTAAAAAGAACTCAAAAGTTGGTTTGACACCTAAAATTCCTCTTGATGGAGGATGAATTAGAGATCCAGCTTAAAATGCAAGAAGCTTTAATGAATGGCACTTTTTCAGTTATTATCAAGAACTTCCTATGTCCCTGTAGCATACTGTGGGATACAGATAGAAACAAAGAAAGACAATCTTTGCCCTCAAGGATCTCAGCCTGAAGAGGGTGTGAAATGCATTGGAGGGGAGGGTGTACTTGACTTGTGCCAGTGCAGATCAGGGAGCAATGAACTGAACTCTGTCTTCATCCAGTCAGAGAGGTGGGGAGGGAGTCCCAAGGCTGATGAGGTTTTGTAGCATACCGAGATTATCCCAAGAATGAGCTTCCTGAGACATAGGGAAGAAGTCAGTTGGAGAAGTCCCTAAATGGTACAGCCAGAGGAGGAATGAGGAATCTAATAGTAACATGAAAGCAACTGATAATAATATTTGTAAAAACAAAACAAAACTTAGCAGCAGTGAGAACTGGACCTGAAGTCAGGAGGACCTGAGTTCAAATCTGGCCTCAGACACTTAACACTTCCTAGCTGTGTGACCGTGGGCAAGTCACTTAACCCCAATTGCCTCAGCCAAAAGAAAAAATAGTACAGTGCCTGGCACTGTATAATCCTCTAACTATATAAATGATCATTACTCCCTTCCCTGATATGCCAAAAAAAAAAAAAAAAAAAAAAAAAAAAAAGCCTAAAAATGTGGGGAAAAGCACCATCAGAAAGGTATTGAATTATAATTTCCCTAAATTTCATCTGTATTCAAATGACAAGTAAACAAGAGGAAATAGAAGGAAAATGTAAAGCTTTACCCTTAGGTTAAAAAAATCAGTTACCTAGATAAGTACTCTCTGAGAAGTTTGGTAAGACAAACCATTTAGGTGAGAAAGATCTTGCAGTCTTAGTGGGTTACAGGTTCAATTTTAATCTACAGTGTGGTTTAACAGTCAGAATTTCTAATGCATTCTCTAGATTATGTAGATAAGTAGTAATTATTAGAATAGGTAGTCTAATGTAACACTTAGGTTTGCAAAGTGCTTTACAAATATCTCATTTGATCCTCATAACAACCCTGCTATTAATAACTCCATTTCACAGTTGAGGAAACAGGCAGAATGGCTTACCTAGGATCAAATAGCTAGGTACAAAAAATTTAAGATCCAGAAAATCTGAGTTGCAGGTCATCCAGCTCAGTGAAGGTATCCTAGGTAGCTGGAGATACAGAGCATAATTCTCTGCTGAATGGCTCTAGAATTCAAAAGGCAAGTCCCTATGGGTGATAGATCAGTCATTGAAGCTGGGGAAATGATTGTGATCCCAAAGGAGAATGTATAGTGGGGGGAAAAAGAAGATCCAGCACAGTCCTTTTAGGAACACTCACATTAAGAAGTGGGAGGGTGGAAAGGGATTAAGAGAGAACTAGAAGAATGGGGTGTCTCTGGAGCCAGGGGTGTCAGAGGATCTAGTCAGCAGCATCACAAGCCACTGAAAGGATAATGAGAAAAAGAGAGCATTAGTTAAATTGATATTATAAAGTAAAGATTTCTTTTTTTTTTTTTAAAGACATGGCAATACCCTGAGCATATTTACAGGCAGATAGGAAGAGGCTTAGAGGAGGAGAGAACTGTCCCAAGAGACAGAACAGAAGTTAGGAGATGAATTCTTGGGCATGGAAAGTATTCACATAGAAACTAGAGGGCCACTTCTTCTGGGTGTTAGAGAAAAGATTCTTAATTCAAAGAGAAACTGAGTTAATCTCTAAGGCTCCTTCCAATTCTGAGATTCAAAAATGCAATTTGTTTTTCCTTATAGAGTATACACAATAAGCATGAAATAGGTTTATAGACTTTTGAATTACCCAGAGAAAATGAAACTTTCAGAAGAGTGTTTCAGGCATACAGAGCCTCAGCAAAAAAAATTATTTAAGGAAGTAAATGAATAAGTTAATAAATAATAAAAAGATGATTAAGGTAAAGAATTTTTAGCTATGTGCTAAGGTAGAAAAGAAATCCACAAAAATCATCTACATTTTTATTTATCACTAACAAAAACCAGAAGGCAATTTTTCCCAAATTTATTTTATTTGAAGAAAGAATAACAGAAAAAAGAAAAACAAACGCAGTGCAAAACAAAAGAAAAAATTATCATGCCCAGCAGAATATTGGGGAGAATTAAAAATATGTAACAATACATACCAATTTTAAAAAGTACATAAGTAGAAGAAATTATATTCATGAGTGTACATCTTTTCTTTACTTCCTTGTAAATTGTTCTTTTGTTTTCTGCTGCATATCTTTTTTACTCTATTCTTTTTTCCTCCTTTCATCCCCCTTACCACACCAAAGAAGGCTAGCTATGTAGTTAAGAAAGGATATATATATATATATATACATACATATATATATATATATATACATACATACATATATATATATCCTTTCTTAACTACATAGCTATATATATATATACACACATATATATATATATATGTACACATACACGTATTTCTCTTTCATCCCTAGCACTCCCAAGCAAGCTACAATGAAGAAAAATATATATTTTTGTATATATGTAGATATATACATGCATACACACAGACATATCCCACAAAAACATATCCCTCTCCCTGCTAACTCTTTCATTAAATTGTGCTTCATAACTTGGCCTACTATTAATTACTTAACCTCCCCTCATCTAGGGATTCCTCCCTTCTTCCCTTACCCTTTGCTTCCCCATCCACCCATCCTTCCTTATTTCTTCATAAATTTTGGAGGGTGCTATACCCTTCATGGCATATATATAGTGTGACTTATTGAATCCATTCCCTATGTAATCAGTTTTTCAGAACTATGAGCCCACTTGCCCCCTCTAATGCCTCTGTGTCTGTTCTTTCTCTACACCTCATTTGTATAACATAATTACTCTATTTACTTTAACTGTGCCAATTTTTTGAACAGCCCTATTGTTAATATAAATCTTAAACATATAGTATGCATTTCTCATGTAAAACAAACATAAGCAGTTTGTCCACATTTAAATAGTTTGTCCATGTTGAGTTCTTAAAAAATTGATCTTTGATATTTACTCTTATATGTTAAGTTTGGGTTTGGTTGATAGAGAGCCTTGAAAATCTGCAAGTTCATTGAATGTGCATTTTTTCTTATTCAATGTTATAGTTAATTTTGCTGGATATATTTTTGGTTGCAGACCTAGTACTTTTGATTATTGGTAGATGTGATTCCAGAATCTGCAGTCTTTCTTTTATTATGGCTACTGATAAATCTTGCACAATTCTAATTATAGTTCCAGTGTATTTGATTTTTTTTTTTGTTTCTTGCAAATGTTCTCTTTGATCTGGGAGTTTTGAAATTTGGCAGTAATGTTCCTATGTTTTCCACCATCATCATAACTCCCTTTTTGAGGTGGTAATCATTGGTTTGGTTTTTTTCTGTTTCTGCTTTCCCCTTGTGTTCTATCACTCCAGTATAATTTTCTTGAATTATTTCCTGCATTATTGTGTCAAGGTTCTTTTTTTTTTTTTTTGTAACAACTTTTTGGCAGTTCCATTATTCTTAAATTTTCTTTTCTTGATCTATCCTTTCATAGCACCACTGACTTCGCCTTGCTCAATTCTAATTTTCAAAGAGTTAGTTTCATCTTTGAGACTCTGTACTTCCTTTTTAAATTGGTTAACTTTTTTTTTTTCATAACCTTCTTGTTTTCCTTGGATGGTTTTAATTTTTTTCTTTAGTTTTTTTTTTCTCAATGTCTTTCATTTGATTTTTAAATTCTTTTTTCAGTTCTTTACATTTTCTTTGGGCAGGGAACCATTTCACATTACTCTTTAGAGTAGAAGTTTTTTTCTTTTCCTTTTTTTTTTTTTTTTTTTTTTTTTTAAAGTCAAGTGTCCTCTGAAGAAGAACCCTGGTCTTCCCTGTTTCCATAGTATGTTTCTATGGTGGGGTTCTTTCTTCTTTGCCTGTTCATTTTTTTTAATAAGACATATTATCTTTATAATTTTATAAATTTTAATAAGACATATTATCATGGGGGGATGGTGCCTCTGGCTTCCCTTCAGCTCTCCCCTCTGACCAAGAACTCTAGACCAAGAGCCCCTCTCCTGCAAGTATCGGCAGCCAGCAGCATCCCTGCCCCACTGCTGCTGCACTCTCAGTGTGCTGGCTCCTTCTCACCCAGGGCCCTGTCATTCCTGATCAACATTTGAGGAGGTGAAGGTCTCTGAGGTTCCTGCTGAGGTTCCAGCCAGCCCCAGCCAGCCCCAAAGCTCACTGCTTGGAGTTTCTGCTGAGCTAGCTGGGAGATGTTTGCACTTGAGACAGATTAATCCTGGCCCAGGATCTTCAGATCTTGTCAGTTGTGTCTGAAGGACTCCTGTTCTGTCATAATTCTTCTTGATTTTTTCCTCAGTCTGAGGCCCAAATTTGTTTTCTTTGTGGGGGAAATTGGGAGAGCTTGAAATTTACCAACCAATCTGCCATCTTTCCAGAATCCTCCCTGTGGATGACAATTTTTAAAGAGATGCCACTTAAAATACCAAGAAAATACATAAAACAATTTGGCCTTTAATTTATGAAGACTTAGGTGAATGTGTATAAAGGAAACTTCAAAACAAATTTGACAGAAATAAATAAAGAAAGAAATACTTGGACTATCCCCTAACCATAAATAGGTCAAAATAGGGTATTTTAAATGTCAGTGCTTTGCAAAGTATTATTTAGATTCTATTTAATACTAGTTAACATAGCAACAAACTTTTTTTTAATAGAACAAGATACAACAATTATAATAAAGATGAAATAAGACTTAACTGATCAGATTTCAAATTATCATACAGAATAGTAAAAAGTCTTTGGTATGGACATTTTTAAAAATAGGAAAATAGATCAGTAGAACAAAATAATTTAGCCCTAGAATCCAAAAGAATTAAATTATTAATTATTATTTGATAAATTATTAAAATATTAAACAACTGGAATAAATTATTGAAGAGAAAGTAGATTTAATTACATGAAAATATATAGTTTATGAAACAAGAGATAATATAACCACAATACAAAGAAAAGAAACAGGGACAGCTAGGTGGTACAGTGAATAGAGCACCAGCCCTGAAGTCAGGAGGGGACCTGAGTTCAAATCTAGTCTCAGACACTTAACACTAGCTCTGTGACCCTGGGTAAATCACTTAACCCCAATTGCCTTAGCAAAAAAACAAAAGGAAGGAAGGAAGAAAAGAAAGAAAGAAAGAAACAGACTGAGAAACAAATCTCTAACGTAAATTAAATCTGCTATCTATAATCCATAAGGACCTGAGTCAGATTTATAAAAATAATAATTCTCTGGTTAATATCAAAGAATTAGGTCTTTTTAAATTAATTTTATAATTATAAAATTTTTTGACAGTACATATGCATGAATAATTTTTTTTATAACATTATCCCTTGTATCCATTTTTTCAATTTTTCTCCTCCCTCACTCTACTCCCTCCCCTAGATGACAGGCAATCCCATACATATTAAATGTGTTACAATATAACCTAGATATAATATTTGTGTGTAAATCCAATTTTCTTGTTGCATGTTAAGAATTGGATTCCGAAGGTATAAGTAACCTGGGTAGAAAGACAGTAGTGCTAACAGTTTACATTCACTCCCCAGTGTTCCTTCTCTGGGTGTAGTTATTTCTGTCCATCATTGATCAACTGGAAGTGAGTTGGATCTTCTTTATGTTGAAGATTTCCACTTCCATCAGGATACATCCTCATACAGTATTGTTGTTGAAGTGTATTGTGATCCTCTGGTTCTGCTCATTTCACTCAGCATCAGTTCATGCAAGTCTCTCCAAATCTTTCTGAATTCATCCTGCTGGTCATTTCTTACAGAGCAATAATGTTCCATAACCTTCATATACCATAATTTACCCAACCATTCTCCAATTGATGGACATCCATTCATCTTCCAGTTTCTAGCCACTACAAAAAGAGCTGCCACAAACATTTTGGCACATACAGGTCCCTTTCTCATTTTTAGTATTTCTTTGGGATATAAGCCCAATAGTAGCACTGCTGGATCAAAGGGTATGCACAGTTTGATAACTTTTTGGGCATAATTTCAAATTGCTCTCCAGAATGGCTGGATTCTTTCACAACTCCACCAACAATGCATCATTGTCCCAGTTTTCCCACATCTCCTCCAACATTCATCATTATTTGTTCTTGTCATCTTAGCCAATCTGACAGGTGTGTAGTGGTATCTCAGAGTTGTCTTAATTTGCATTTCTCTGATCAGTAGTGATTTGGAACACTCTTTCATATGAGTGGATATAGTTTCAATTTCATCATCTGAGAATTGTCTATTCATATCCTTTGACCATTTGTCAATTGGAGAATAGTTTGATTTCTTATAAATTAGGGTCAGTTCTCTATATATTTTGGAAATGAGACCTTTATCAAAACCTTTAACTTTAAAAATATTTTCCCAATTTGTTACTTCCCTTCTAATCTTGTTTGTATTAGTTTTGTTTGTACAAAATCTTTTTAATTTGATGTAATCAAAATCTTCTATTTTGTGATCAATAATGATCTCTAGTTCTCCTCTGGTCATAAATTCCTTCCTCCTGCACAGGTCTGAGAGGTAGACTATCCTCTGTTCCTCTAATCTATTTATGGTCTTGTTCTTTATGCCTAAATCATGGACCCATTTTGATCTTATCTTGGTATATGGTGTTAAGTGTGAATCCAAATCTAATTTCTGCCATACTAATTTCCAGTTTTCCCAACAGTTTTTTTCAAATAATGAATTCTTATCCCAAATGTTGGTATCTTTGGGTTTGTCAAACACTAGATTGCTATAGTTGTACCCTATTTTGTCCTGTGTACCTAATCTGTTCCACTGATTGACTGGTCTATTTCTAGCCAATACCAAATGGTTTTGATGACTGCTGCTTTATAATATAGCTTTAGATCAGGTACAGCTAGACCACCTTCATCTGACTTTTTTTTCATTAATTCCCTTGAAATTCTCGACCTTTTATTCTTCCATATGAATTTTGTTGTCATTTTTTCTAGGTCATTAAAATAGTTTCTTGGGAGTATGATTGGTATAGCACTAAATAAATAGATTAGTTTGGGGAGTATTGTCATCTTTATTATATTCGCTTGGGTTATCCACAAGCACTGAATGTCTTTCCAATTATTTAAATCTGACTTTATTTTTGTGGCAAGTGTTTTGTAATTTTGCTCATATAATTCCTGACTTTTCTTTGGTAGATGGATTCCCAAATATTTTATACTCTCAACATTTGTTTGGAATGGAATTTCTCTTTGTATCTCTTACTGTTGCATTTTGTTGGTGATGTATAAAAATGCTGAGGATTTATGTGGATTTATTTTGTATCCAGCAACTTTGCTAAAGTTGTGAATTATTTCTAATAACTTTTTATTAGAATCTCTGGGATTCTCTAAGTATACCATCATATCATCTGCAAAGAGTGACAGTTTGATTTCCTTCTTACCTACTCTTTTTCTTTAATCTCTTTCTCGACTCTTATTGCCGAGGCTAGCGTTTCTAGTACAATATTGAATAGTAATGGTGATAGTGGGCAACCTTGTTTCACTCCTGATCTTACTGGGAAAGGTTCCAGTTTATCTCCATTGCATATTATGCTTACTGATGGTCTTAAATATATGCTCCTGACTATTTTAAGGAATACTCCATTTATTCCTATACTCTCAAGCGTTTTTAGTAGGAATGGATGTATTTTATCAAATGCTTTTTCTGCATCTGTTGAGATAATCATATGGTTTTTATTAATTTGATTATTAATATTAATTAGAAAGTTCTTGAAGGAAATAATGTAATTCAATGTTTTAGTTCTGTGATTAACAGAGAAATACAAATTGAAATACCTTTGACTTGACATGTTAACTTGTCAAAGATAGTTAAAAACTATAAAATACTTTGTAGCTTAGTCTGTAGAGGAATAGGCACAAATTGTTGATGAAACTGAATTGGTGGGATCTTTCTGAAAAGAAATTAACCTAATCAGAATTGTTAAGGATACTGTCCTCCATTTTCCTCTTTTTTTGTGGTAGAACATTTTATGTTTATCATATAACTATCTCTCTCTTTCGCTCTTTCTCTTTCTCTCTTTCTCTTTCTCTCTCTATATGTATATATTTACATACACAAACATTAATGTTGTAAAATGCTGATCAGAACTCGGTTTGGGTTTGTTTGTTTGTTTGTTTTGCCTTTATTCTCTCATTCCTATTTTACAAAATATTTTTTTATTTACTGTTTTTGTGAGTATTCTATTCAAATTCAAAATTCTATTCAAAAGAAAAAGTCCTATCTGCACAGAATAACTGTGAGGAATTAAAAATGATATGTGATATGAGGTGGTAATGTGATTTGCTAATACTATTCCTAAATCAACAAATAATATAAATATCAAAAATACTTTAGAATTTTTAAAAGTCACAGAATAATTTTAAAAACAGGATTTGCAGAGTGACATATTGACTAAGGTTATGTAAAAACAGCAAGAATACTTTATAAGTATGTGACTAGAAAAGAGATAAAAAGGGAATGTAAAGCAATCATGTCATTACTCTTATTTAAATTCAAGAATCATTGATTACATGCCTCCTATGTGCCAAATAGATGGACTAGACACCTCAAAAATCTAAACAGATTAAGATTTAATTCGGGATTCTATTTTTGCTTGTTTTTTAATTATTTGTATTCATTGATGTTATCCTTATTTTTCATACAAATTTTTTTGGTGTTCCAGCCTTCTGTACTTCTAAGATCTCAATATATAATCACAGACATCATGAAAAATAGTTTTATTGTAGCAAAATGTCACAATAAAACAAGTTTCAGAGATGTAAGAAGTAACTAGTAATCAGAATTCAGTCCAAATAATCATCGATAGTTTTATGTAGAGTACTAAAATGATAAAAATCATTTCAGGGTGGCATCAAGTGCCTTTAACATAATCACCTAAAATTGAAAAGATTTCTAATATATAAATGAAGGAAAATATAAATCCTTCACAATAATATTTCTCTTTTCTCTTCTGTTAGGTTATTGTGATGGTGAGAATGATGGCTATGGAGAAGGTATGTCTGGTTTTATTCATTTTACCTTTTTTGGTAACATCAACCCAAATGATATATTGGCATTTATTTACCAATCCTAAATAATTACCTCCTTCATCCTAAGATTCCTCACTAAGTGTTATCCAATAACTGCTAGAGGTTGTGACTTGGATGAAAATCTAGCAAAGAAAACAGTGGTTTGGATTGGGCAGGCAGGAGAGACGAGCTTCTCAAGGAGAAAGAGTGTTCAAAGTTGCAAAGAGATCAGGAAGGACTGAGAAAAGACTATTCTATTTAACAGCTAAGATGTCTTTGGTAATTAGAGAGGTAAGGTCCAAAATCAGACTGGAGAGTGTTGTATCTCTTATACTAGAATGCAGGACAATTTGGGATATGTATGCACTAATCTTTCAGTCTATTTAATTCAATGTATAAGACACCATTTTAGACACTGACCTATCAAAGTTAACACCAGGTATTGCCTGTCGTCGGGGGGAGGGAATAGAGGGAGGGGGGGTAATTTGGAAAAATGAATACAAGGGATAATATTATAAAATATATATATATATATATAAAAAAAAAAAGTTAACACCAGGATCAGTTCCAAGGATTCAACATCTTAATTCATAATAAAAAATAAGTGATTTGCAAAAGATTTTATGGGTTCCTCATTGATTCAGAACAATACAAGTGTCTTGATTTCCTGATTTTAAAATTAACCACACAGTAATTTCACATCTATTATGGGTACCCGGAGAGAAAATTTAAAGCTTTAAATCACAGGATTTTAGAGTAGGAAGAGACCCTAAAATTGATGAGGTATATACCTAATGATGAGGTATAACCAAATTATATATAAATAAAATTAGAATTAATTAAGGTCTAGTGGCAAGTTTGGGGTACAGGGAGTCAAGTGGAGCTCCCTTACAACCCCTTTGGATTCGGCACAAGGATACACAGTTAAATGAGTTCTAGCAGCGGTGAGAGTCCCCTGTAAATGAATTTACAGGCCCGAAAACCTAGATTGATTAAAAAAAAAAAAAGAGGTTTATTGTAGGGTTTGGAAGTAAGGTTAAAGTCTGGTTAGTAAAAGGTATTAGATAGAGGAAGAAATATACCAAAAGTGGCAGGACAGAGAGTCTATGATGCAAAGCATGGTTGCTTGCATCTTTCAACTGTCTGCCAAGAGATGATTCCAGCTTGGCTTTTTTATCTGCTTAAAGGGGCATATGGGTGGAGTTCAGGTTGATTCCTCGAGGTCCAGAACCCACCAAGTGGGTTGGGCTACCTGAGCAGATCAGAATGGGGCTGGGTACAGCCCAAACTGGCTCAGATCCGGATCTCTCCCCTTGGAATACAAAAGGGTTGTTTTGACCAGATCTTGTAAATCAAAGGTCAGTCCCAGAGGAAGTTGGAGATCAGAATAAGGAATCTTAAAGAGGCTATGCCCACATCAAAATGACAATTTATTTCAATATTTTTTATTAAATCAAAAGAAAGATATGTCATCTCATCATCTAGAATTTGTCAGATGAAATTTCACCTGATATTTAGAATTCATCCCAGGGAAGTAAGAGTGGAACATTCCCTTGAAGCCTGACTTAAGAGTTTAAGCCAGCCATTTGCTCATACTTTGGTGCTTGCTCATTGCTTTGGTAATAGAATGGCTTCTCTTCTGATTCATTCTATGTTGTATTTATGTTGCTTCAGTTATTCCTTTCCCCAGCCCTGTGAAAGAGGAGAATCTGCTGAATGTTCCCAAGCCCCTGCCCAAACAGCTGTGGGAAGCCAAGAAGGTGGGTGAGCCGTGGGCAGCCTTGGGGCTTCTGGGGCTGAGTGGGGGCGGTGGTCCAGATCTGTAGGTCCCCAGACGGATGTTCCCAGGGAACCGCTGTGAGAGCAGATGAAAGGACTGATCAAAGGGAGAATGTGGGGAAGAAGACCCTGATGGTAATGTTGCCACAGGCCTTGGAAAGCTCTTTTGGGGGTATACAATACCAGGTACTCATGGCATAGTCCCTCAACCTAATAGCAAATCTTTGATCCAAGCCATTTAATGAAAAACTTTGAAATGGATTTTCCTGTTTTATAAACAGGATTGAGAAGTGGCACTGTTCAGGGCTAAATTCTGAGGCAGGAAGACCTAGATTCAAATCCCACCTCTAAAATATCCTAGCTATGTAATTTTGGGTAAGGCATTTAACCCCGCAGTGGCCCAGGAAACCTGTGAGTTGTAGATTAAGAACTCATTTGCTTTTGTGGAAAAAGTTGTTTCCTTATGATCCCCCACAATGATGATATCACAAGTCTGTTAACACAAATAGATGTGTCACATGGTCAAAATGCTTTAAAAGGAACCTAAGTATCTGGAGTCACAAATTTATCAGAAACTCTGATTTAAAGAACAAGACAGTTACCTGGGTTCCTTGGACATATTGACACAGTATTTGATTCTCTGGAACTTTTATCTATTCTGATCTTTAAACAACATTCTCTCTGATAAGAACATCCTGGTGGATAACCAGCCTGCTGCAAAGGAGGAGGAAGATTAGCCTAATCTCAGGCTCCACAAAGCTTGACTTTCTCTTTCTTGCTATAACACTACCAATGACACCAGTTCCATTAACTTAAAAAGTAAATATATGTCGCTTTCTACATTCCTTGTTATTCTCAAAATTAATTGCTTACATTACCTGCAGAATGTTTGCTTTTCTCACTCCTTTTTCCTCCCTTTTACTTTGTCTATTAATCTTTGACATAGTATTTTAGAAACAGTCATTATAAAAATTATTTTTAATAATAGAATTATTTGTGAAGTAGTACCTTGTGCCCTTTGGAGGAAGAGTACTCCAAATAAATCACCAAGTACTTATTGAGTCTATGAGAGGGTAATACATATTTAGAGAAGGTTAGTTCTTTCAAAAATGTGCTTCAGTTAACGTACGGCATACATGGCATTAGTGACAGCAGAGAAGGCTATGTGCCTGTACCTCCCTGACTTGTTGCAGTGTTGTTAGTCACTCCTGTCTTTGGGGAGAGTGACTGGGTGAGAGAAAATTTGCCCATCTGAAATATCTTGAAATTGTGGATATGTATGATCTCATCAGTGTGACTATTCTTTCCACTAATATAGATAGTAATTCATCCTGTGTTCTTGTCTGTATTTTTCTAAAATCTTCCCCCAAAAAAGATCAATATATTGCCCTGGAAGCCTTTTTGTAAGCAATTTTGTAAACTTTCTCATGAATGCCAGTGAAATACTTGACTGCCCATCTATTATTCTTCTTCATTCTTAACATATAACTAACTCATCCTTTCATATGATCACACATGTCTTTTATGCTACTTTTTTGCACAGAAGTTAATAGTTTACTGCTCTGGTGGGTCTTTGATCTCATTGATGTGAATATTGCCACCGTCAGGGCAGGCTATCATAGCTCCTCCACACCTTCCATCTCCCTTAAACCTCCCACAGAGGATCAAATTTACAAGCATGGCAGAAAACAGAAGAGAGGCACATTCTGAATTTTTATTTCATAGTTGTCTATCCAAAAAATCCCACCACCTGCTAGTCCTTTTCTTGGTGATGAGCCTCTCACATGAAATTATATTGGACCTTTGACTGCAGAGACAGACTTGCTTTTTAGTTTGGCAGAACTTGCCAGAGCTTTTTAAATCTTCTGGTTTGACCTTAGAGAGCTAAAGATCATCTCAGTACCTTAATTAAACATCAGTAATATTTTTCTTTGGATTCATTGTGCCTGATAAAATATTTTCAGGAATGGGAGTTTTTAGGGACTTTTTTCAATTATTTGGTCATTTTCATCTAACACTGTTGAGTAGTTTGTGCTCTTCCTCTTTCCTTGTCTATTCTGTTTTCCTATCTTGCCTTCTTTGGAGTTTTCTTTTATTAGATACATATATACTTTTTGATCTTATCCCATTTTCTCTCTAACTCAGTGTGAAAACTGTTTGATGTTTGTTTAAATACAGTTTTGAACTCTTTGAAGCATCATACTCACCTTGAAAAGATTGTAGCAGGGGCCTTTCTTCAAAGAAGTAATGTGTACTTGCTTTCTGTGTGCTTATCTATTTCAAACATAAAATTTGTTTGTAAGCTCATTTGTTTGTGGGTGATAACCTATTTGGGCTGAAAAAATGCTGTTGTGCCCAAAATAAGTAAGAAGGCATATTTCCTACTTATCTTGAAGTCATGGCATGTAATCCCAGTTTCCTGTGTCTTTCTCCTAGATTCAGTCCCTTTCAGCTCGCCCTCGATCCTGTGATGTGGGAGGTGTCAAGTAAGTAGCAACCTCTCTCAGGAATTATCCTAAGGTGTTTTGCTTCAGAAGAAAGTCCCAGGTGGCAGAGGGCTTGACTTGAGGGCACACTCTGGGAAGTTTGGTACCAGTTCTGTTCATTCATTCCAAAGATGCTGAGTTTAAATATACTTGGCCTGCCTTTCTGGCAAGAGCCTTAGATACTACATTTGAAAAGATAGCTTGAAATATCTGTGGGAAAATGCTTGTTTTTCTCACCATGGCATGAAACTGCTAGTTTGTCTCCAGTGACTTTTCTGCCAAATGCCCTGGACTTCCTTATGGCATTGGATGCTGGACCATCCATTTCTTCAGAGAGATCTTTTTAGGTAGTGTTTGTTTCACAGAATGCTGCTAAATTTTTTTCTTCCCACAATTCTTAATTTTGGATGTTCTCAAGATTTGGTTATTTCTAACTATTCTTTTTTATATTTATTCTTTAGAGAATTTGTTTACTATTTCTCCATTTTATTCTTATCACCTCACCTCCAGTTCCAAATTTCCTATAAGAACCTTACATTTGAATAATATTCACATTGTTTACCTACAACTTAAAGGCTTCATCTTATCTCTCAGACTGATTTTCTTAGTTTACATTCTCATTTCTTTCATCAATAATACTTATTTTACCAGTCTTCAAGGCTCAAAAACATGAAGTTATTTTTTAATGCTGAGTCAAAGAATCTCAGAGTTAGATTGGATCTCAGAGATCATGTAGTACAGCTTGTCTCTGAGCAAGAATTCTTTGTACAGTATCTCTGACAAATGGCCATCTCATCTTTCCTGAAAGATCTTTGAAAGCAATCCATTCCATTTTGGTATTCCCTTTTTTCCTTAGATCCATTAAATCCTGATGGTTATTCCTTCGCTGCTTCTTTTGAAATCTATTTCTATTCATTCCCAAAGGACCATCCCAGGCTTTAACCATTTTTATCTGAATCATTTAAATCTTTTCTGCCTGCAGTTATTTTTTACTTCAGTCTATACTGCATACTACCACAATATTTGCCTCTTTTTTTCTTAAGGCAAGCAGGATTAAGTAACTTGCCCAGAGTTACACAACTAATGAATATGTAAGGCTGGATCTGAACTCAGGTTCTCCTGACTGCAGGACTAATTCTCTCTCCAGGGCACCATCTAGACGCCTTCAATATTTGTCTTTTTGAAGAACATAAAGTGGCTTCTTAATAAATGAAATTCCAACTCCTCAGCCCAGCATCACAACCCCTCCATGGCCTGTCCCTCTCACATTTTTTAATGCCTCCTGTGTTCCAGGCACTTGACTAAATGATAGAGACACAAAAAAGAGGCAAAAGTTGGTAGTCCCTGCCTTTAAAAAGGTTATGATATAATTGGGTAGATAGCAGTTAACTAAAAATATTCAAAATGAACCATATATAGGATTAATAAGAGCTTAACAGAGGGAAGGCACTAGGATTTAGAGTTTGAAAAATCTTCTTGTTGAAAGTGGGATTTTAGTTTGAATTTAAAGGAAGCCAGGAATTTAAAGGAGCTGAAGAGGGAGAGCATTCGAGGCATGAAGTAAATGATGGGGGAGTAAGACATAAGAAGTCTGGAAAGGTGGCAGGGAACTAAGTTATGAAAGGCTTTGAATGCTAAACAGCATTTTGTATTTGTTTCTGAAGGTAATAGGAAGCCATTGGAGTTTATCGAGCCGGGGAATGATATGATCATCTCAGCCCTTTAGAAGAATTACTTTAATGGCTGAGTAAGGAAACATTGGAGTGGGGAAGAGACTTGAAGCGGGCGTCCTCAGTAGTGAGCTATTGTAGTAGTAGAAGTGTGAGATTACTAAGTACCTGTACCAGAGTGGTGGGAGTCAGGAAAAAAGGAGAAGGTTATTTAGAGAGACCTTGAATATGGAGGTGAGAGAGCTGAGGCAAGGACAAGTCTCAGGCCATGAGCCTGAGAGGGTTGGAAAGAAGGGTTAGGAGAAGGATGGTGAGTGTGGCTTTGGACCTGCGGTCTGCTAGACATTCACTTTGAGATGGCCGAAAGTCAGTTGAAGGTAGGAGATTGAAGATCAGTAAACAACTTGGGGCAGAATAGATATATTTGAGAATCATCAGCATAGAAAGGTCATTAAATCCATAGGAACTGATAAAATCATTTAGTGAAATGGCATAGAGGGAGAAGAGAAGAATTTGTCCCAAAAACTTAGTGAGTGATCTGGAGGAAAATCTGGCAAAATGGACAAAGAAGTCAGAAGCGTAGGAGGAGAAAACCTAAAGAGAAGACTGTTATCAAGGAGAGAATGCCTGACAGGGTCAGAGACCAAAGAGTTGTCAAGGAGAGAAGGATTGAGAAAAGGCCACTGGATTCAATCTCTTAAGCAACCAATAGTAATTTATTGATCATTACCTTCTAATATAAATCATCTGTTCTAGTCAGGTAGCACTTGCACCTCCTCACTGCCAAGGTTTTGACTTACACATCGCTTTAGAAAGAATGCCATTCCTCCCCTCTAATCCCAGCATCTTACCTGATTACACAGTGTAGGCTGCAGACTCCATCTCCTCTTTCCTATATGTTGGTTGCTCTCTTGCAGTCTTAAAGTAATTAAACATATTTTTACATATGAAACAACTAGGACATCTCCCTAAATGGATTGTTTACTCTTTGAGAACTGGAACTGATCCTGATATTTCATTTGTGTAGCCAGATAATAAGACTGGCATAATTAGTATTGAGATTTTAATAAGAAAGGAAGATAAATTCTAAACATGTAATGGTCCTGCTGTTAACAGTGGGTACTCTCAGGATCTTCTAGGCACTGACCAGTTTAAAGTGCTAAACCTACAAAAGGCACAGTTTTTCTTAGACATATTTCATAGGAACCATCAGATAGGTGCAGTGTACGGGAGAGTGACAAAGAAACCCACTATCAGAAGGCCCAAACTCAGCCCTTAAACTTGGGCATTTCTGGCTCATTAATCACAGATTTCTGAAAGGCGTCATTCTTTACCTCAACACAAGGCTACGTGGACTTCCCAGTTTCCAAACCCTAATTGTGATTTCCCAAAAAAGAACCCCCATCCAGTGATCATAAAGTCAGTTCCAGAGAGTTTGAAGTACAGCTGCAGGAGCAGAGACCCAGTTTAGACAGAGGAAGACAGTTGATTGAGACAGGAAGGAGGCATGACCCAAGACACATGGAGAGAGCTAGGGCTGAACTGGCCTGGAAGCAACAGACCGACCCTGGGAGCAGCCTGAGCCATGTGCCCCAAAGCTCAGAGGCTGGTGTGGACTTGGAGGCCTCTCCAAAAGGCAGAGATCTTTCCTGAAGACCCCAATTAAATCCTTGAATTATTTTATTTTTCAAGACAGCAAGAAGGAAAGATACACCATACTAGGAAATTGAACATCAGACACCATGGATATAATGGTTTTAGTCTCAGCATTATTCCTACCTCTGTGTATTTGGGCAAGTCATTAAAATTTTTTATATTTAAATTTTCTTTACCTATAAAATGAAGAGTTTAGATAACTTTTTTTCTTATTTTCATAATGATGATGATTTCTAAATTATGAATGACAAAGATCTATAAACACACAAAATATAAAAAGTCTGATACATGAATGAAATATATATATATCTACATGAAAAAACAAACTTCATATAATTTTTTTTAAGTTTACATTAAATTTAACACTGTAGTACCATTTCTAACAAAAAAAGTAATGAAAAGAAGAAAACCCTGCCTACCAGAAGAATGCCACTAGTTACAGAGAAGTTGGGGAGCTATTATGGTCTCTTTCACTCCAGCCTCCAGAAGAAAAGAGGACTAGGACAAAGAACAAAGTCCCAAAACTTCTGCTTCCCTGACTACCAGACAGAGGAGAAAATAGGATTAATAGCCAAGAGGCTTCTGTTCTCCTGAAAAGGGAGAGACAGAGAAGTCAAGTGCTCCTCCTCGGGTCCTTTGGTAAGACCTCTGCAATGTAAGGCATTTCCTTTATTGAAAGATGGGAAAGTATCCCATCCTGTCTTTTCCACAAAAGAGCAATTGTGAATTAAGGGAGTACTTCTCTATTACTGATAGAAAGCCCTGAATCTGTGACCCAGTCATAGAATCACTGAATTTCAGATTTGGACGGAATCTTGTGTCCATTTAGCCTAATGCAAACCTGAAAATGTTCTTTCTATAACATATTTGAAAAGTGAACATTCAACCTTAACTTGACCAGGGAGGGGAATTCAGTAGTACCCAAGACAACTGTTCACTTTTGAAAATTTCTAACTGTTAAGATATTTTCCCTAATTTCACGGCCAAATTTACCCCTATAACTTCTACCCTTTCCTTATTAATTCTGGAACTGGAACTCAGAAAAAAATCTAATTCATAGATTGAGATACTATTATCATGCTCCACTAGTCTTCTCTAGATTAAACATAGTAGTCCTTTTAATACTCATTTGGTATGAATTTTTCCATTCTGGACTCTCCTCAAGACCTTCTAGCTTTCTTCATTGAGGTTTGCCAAGGCAGAGTACAAAATGATTTTTGCCTCCAGATTCCTGAAAACTTTTTCTCAATGAATTAAAATATGACATTAATTTTTTTAGCAGACATATCATACTATTGACTAATGTTGAACTTCCAGCCCACTAAAACTTCTATGTCTCCTTTATTTTATATTTATGAAGTTGATTCTTTGGGGAGGTAAGGGAAAGATTTTATAATTATCCCTTTTAAATTTTAAATTTAAATTTTAGACTCTTCTAAATTATATTATCCAATGTATTAGCCATCCTTCATAGATTTGTGTTATCTGTAAAAAAAAAAAAAAAGGCATGCCTTTTATACATTTACTTAAGTCACTGATATTGTTAAATAGAAGAGGAAATAGAGTGGCCAATCACCAGGCCATTAATGACCACACTTTGGATTTGGCCATTCAACTACTTTTGATTTCAACTAATAGTATAATTGTAGAAGCCATATCTCTATATTTTCTTTATAATTTTTTTCCTTTTAAGACATAATTCAAAAGCTTCTAAGTTTAATTTCACAATTTGTACCAAAGCACAAAATTAATCTCACCATCATAAAATAGATGTTCTAAAAATTAATTTTATTTTTAAATTAACTTTCATTTTTCACTGAACACACATTTATTTTCTCTGTTTCAAACTATCCCCAGACCTACTGAAAAAGGGAAATGTATTAAATATACATTTAGTGAGCAAGCAACATTGTTCACCATTAATCCTTTGTTGTTGAAGTTGGTCATTGGGTTGGTCAGGGTTCTTAAGGTTTTCGAAGTAGTTAATTTTTACAGTTTTGTTTTTGTTACATAAATTGTTCTCCTGGTCTTTTTTACTTTATTCTGTATCAGTTCTTGCAAATCTTTCAAGGCTTTTCTGAAATTAGACCTCAAAAGTGATAGAACTAGGGTCCCAGGGTATACAATACAGTTTAGTAACTTTGGGGGTATAGTTACAAACAGCCTTTGAGAATAGCTGGAACAAGTTATAAGTATTAACAGTGGAGCAATCTGTCTGTTTACCTGAAGCTTCTCTAGCATATGTCATTTTCCTTTTTTTTTTTCACCTTTGCCAACCTGATAGGTGTGATATAGAACCACAGAATTACTTTAAATTAAAATTAAAAAAATTTTTTTTGATTTAGAGCATTTTTTCATGTGGCTATTGATAGCTTGGGTTCTTCTTAGAAAACTCCTTTTCGTATCCTTTAATCATTTATTTATAGAGAATGACTCATAAATTTGTATCTGTACCTTATAGTTACTTGAAAATGATAATTTTGTCAGAGAAACTTTCTGCAAAGGTTTTTCCCAGTTAACTGTGTCCCTTCCATGGTTTTGTCTTGTACAAAACTTTAATTTTGCATAAAATTATCCATTTTATCTTCTACAATAATTTCCATCCCTTATTTCATCATGAATTCTTCTTCTATCTATAGATTTGAAAGGAAATTTCTTTCTTGCTCCTCTAAGTTGTTTGTGATATCATTTTTATATAAGTTCTATATTCATTTGGAACTTAGCTTAACATATAATATGAGGGGAAAAAATAACCTAATTTCTATTGGATTGCTTTCCAATTTTCCCAGCAGTTTTTGTTCAACAGTGAGTTCTTACCCCAGTAACTTGAGTGTGAGGGTTTATCAAACATTAGGCTACTAGGTTTATTTATTTCTTTATGTTATACCTAACCTGTTCCACTGAAAACCTTAATTCTTAACCAGTATCAAATCATTTAGATTATTTTGTAGTATTGTTTGAGATTTGGTACTTCTAGGGCTCCTTTCCCTTTTCTATCTTTTCTCCCCCTTTTCTCCTCCCCCCCAGTTATTTCCCCTGAGATTCTTAAGCCTATTTCTCCTCCAGATGAATTCCATTCTCATAGCTTTTGCAGTTTAAATGATGTGGCACTGAATGAACAAATTAATTTAGTGTCATTTTTATCGTATCAGCTCTGTTGCTCATGGGAAGTTAATATTTCTTTAATTATTTAGATCTATATTTCTCTAAAGAATGTTTTTATATTAAATGTTTATAAATATTAAGGAATGTTATAGGTGTGTTTATATAGTTCTTGTGTATGTTTTGGTAGGTAGACTTCTAATTATTTTATACATTTTTGTTATTTTAAATGGAATTTCTCTTTCAGTCTCTTCCTGCTGGGCTTTATTGGCAACATATAGAAATGCTGATGATTTTACATGGATTAATTTTATATGCTGCTACTTTGCTGAAGTCATATTTCTGTCTTCTTCACAAGGATAGTATGAATCATTTTATCAAATGCTTTTCTAAAATCTAGGTTAACTATACTAACAGGTACAATCTTTTTCTAGTACTCTTGTCCAAAAAAAAGTATATAAGCTTTTATTAGTCTGGTAAAATCTTGTCTTGAAGAAACCATGTATATTCTTTGTGATCACCACTTCCTTTCTTTATACTCTTTTGTTTGTTTAAACTCTTAAATGTTTTGAATTTTTCATGAATTAAATTTAAACAAAGACATAAATTCTTCAATTCTGGGACTTTTTCCTGAGATCTGTTGGTCTCTTATTGAAATTGAGTGAGGAGGAACTAGATTATTTTGTTGCCCATACACACCTAACAGCCTTTTACCCTTTACTACCCACAGTTCCAAACAGCTAGTTCGAGTTCTTAATCTAAGACCTATGAACTTATTTTTTAAAGTATTTTAATAACTTTATTTCAGTTTAAATGGTTTTCTTTAGAATCCTGTGTATCTTATTTTATGAATTTTGAAAAACATTCTGAAAAGTGCTCACCATGTGACTGACAACATAGTAAGTGCCTTGGTGACTTGAAAAGAAATCTGTGAGCTAATTGCCATTAATAATTGCCATTATTCAAAAAATTATTAGAAATCACATGGTAACATGGAGTCAATTGTTAGCTTACTATGTATGTTACCAAGAGTGGCCAAGCAGGTGTTCCTTAACACAATATAAGTAGGTGATGAGTGGATCCCTGTCTTTGCATTAAAATATAAACACCAGATTTAGGGAAAATCAATAAAAGTTACCTTAAATTTGCAACCTATTTAATAATGCCTTCTGGCATATTTGAATGTAGTTTATTTCATCTGAGACTAAATGTCCTAGCTCGGTTGCCTTCTAGAGAGGATGCTGATCTTGGGCCTGTGGTGTCTTGTTTTTGTTGATGCCTTATGCCAGTACTCCTGATCTCCTTGAGAGAACACATCATCTCTTTCCTATCTTTGGGTTTTTGAGAGGATGTCTTTAAAAAGAAAGAAAGAAAGAAAGAAAGAAAGAAAGAAAGAAAGAAAGAAAGAAAGAAAGAAAGAAAGAAAGAAAGAAAGAAGAAAGAAAGAAAGAAAGAAAGAAAGAAAGAAAGAAAGAAAGAAAGAAAGAAAGAAAGAAAGAAAGAAAGAAAGAAAGAAAGAAAGAAAGAAAGAAAGAAAGAAAGAAAGAAAGAAAGAAAGAAGAAAGAAAGAAAGAAAGAAAGAAGAAAGAAAGAAAGAAAGAAAGAAAGGAAAGGAAAGAAAGAAGCCGCCGCCGCCGCCGCCGCCGCCGCCGCCGCCGCCGCCGCCGCCGCCGCCGCCGCCGCCGCCGCCGCCGCCGCCGCCGCCGCCGCCGCCGCCGCCGCCGCCGCCGCCGCCGCCGCCGCCGCCGCCGCCGCCGCCGCCGCCGCCGCCGCCGCCGCCGCCGCCGCCGCCGCCGCCGCCGCCGCCGCCGCCGCCGCCGCCGCCGCCGCCGCCGCCGCCGCCGCCGCCGCCGCCGCCGCCGCCGCCGCCGCCGCCGCCGCCGCCGCCGCCGCCGCCGCCGCCGCCGCCGCCGCCGCCGCCGCCGCCGCCGCCGCCGCCGCCGCCGCCGCCGCCGCCGCCGCCGCCGCCGCCGCCGCCGCCGCCGCCGCCGCCGCCGCCGCCGCCGCCGCCGCCGCCGCCGCCGCCGCCGCCGCCGCCGCCGCCGCCGCCGCCGCCGCCGCCGCCGCCGCCGCCGCCGCCGCCGCCGCCGCCGCCGCCGCCGCCGCCGCCGCCGCCGCCGCCGCCGCCGCCGCCGCCGCCGCCGCCGCCGCCGCCGCCGCCGCCGCCGCCGCCGCCGCCGCCGCCGCCGCCGCCGCCGCCGCCGCCGCCGCCGCCGCCGCCGCCGCCGCCGCCGCCGCCGCCGCCGCCGCCGCCGCCGCCGCCGCCGCCGCCGCCGCCGCCGCCGCCGCCGCCGCCGTTGCCGTTGCCGTTGCCGCCGCCGCCGCCGCCGCCGCCGCCGCCGCCGCCGCCGCCGCCGCCGCCGCCGCCGCCGCCGCCGCCGCCGCCGCCGCCGCCGCCGCCGCCGCCGCCGCCGCCGCCGCCGCCGCCGCCGCCGCCGCCGCCGCCGCCGCCGCCGCCGCCGCCGCCGCCGCCGCCGCCGCCGCCGCCGCCGCCGCCGCCGCCGCCGCCGCCGCCGCCGCCGCCGCCGCCGCCGCCGCCGCCGCCGCCGCCGCCGCCGCCGCCGCCGCCGCCGCCGCCGCCGCCGCCGCCGCCGCCGCCGCCGCCGCCGCCGCCGCCGCCGCCGCCGCCGCCGCCGCCGCCGCCGCCGCCGCCGCCGCCGCCGCCGCCGCCGCCGCCGCCGCCGCCGCCGCCGCCGCCGCCAAAGAAAGAAAGAAAGAAAGAAAGAAAGAAAGAAAGAAAGAAAGAAAGAAAGAAAGAAAGAAAGAAAGAAAGAAAGAAAGAAAGAAAGAAAGAAAGAAAGAAAGAAAGCCTAGGGAGTGAATGACCTGAGTGGTCTAGAATAGCTTTTGGGAAAGATGGTATAGAAATCTCATATCGAAACACTTATGTAAATATGAAAAATGCCTTGATAAGAACTGTAAATTATGGTAATGACATTATCCTGTAATTGTGTATGTATGCTTTGAAAACTCACTGCTTTGAAAACTAATTTGTCTGTCTTCTTCTAGTGCCTTTCCACATAATGGCCAGAACACAGGCCTAGCACCTTTTCTGGGGAACCTAAACACTGGAGGGTCATTACCAGACTTAACCAGCCTTCATTCCTCATCCCCTCTACCTGCATCTTTGGATCCTGATGGCCACTGGTTTGGCAGTATGAGTGTTGGCAACAGTATGGGAAATCTCCCGGCTGCCATGACTCATCTGGGGATTAGAAGCTCTTCAGGTAATTGGTTTTCATCAGTCAGAAGGAGGGCAGCGGGGGAGGGTGCCATAGTGCACAGAGCGCTGGGCTTGAGTTCATCAGGCTCATCTCGCGGTCAAATCCAGCATCAGACGCTCTATGGCTGCGTGACCCTGGCCAAGTCATTTCACTCTGTTTGTCTTGGTTTCCTCATCTGTAAAATGAGCTGGAGAAGAAAATGACAAACCACGCCAGTATGCTTCCTAAGAAATCCCCAAAATGGGATCGCAAAAAAGTTAGACTGAGCAACAGCAGGCATGAGGACTGATGAAACAAAGGTACAAAGCTGGGCCACATGGTCTATTCCAAACAACTATGCAGCTTGTTAACAGCAATAATAATATTTGCCTATATTCACATAGCATTTTATAATGTATGCACAAGGTATCGTATAATTTCATTGAATGAGAATAGTAGAAAAGATAATGTAGTTTTTTGTGCATCTCTTCTTATGTCTCATGATGGCCCTTACTTTGTGGATCTTCAGGAAAAAGATCATCAAAAGCTCATAACTTTCTTTGTTAAAAATTCAGGATTGTCCAGGGATAATGTCAGATAAATTGAAAAATAAAGTATTTCACAATTTTATATGGCACTAGCCTTATTATTTTACATTTTGATATGTATGTAGTAATGAAAATAGATGCAGTCATACTTTATCTTAAATAGAAAATGTCATAACTAAGGAGTTTGGTTTAAAATGTATGGTAATATCTTTAATGATGATGTTAATAAAATAAGAAATAATTAATGAAATAACACTTGATTGATAAAATGATGCCCATTTAACATACATATTTGAATGAATTATCGATTGAGTTATGTCCCTCTAAATATGACTGCTCAAGTCAAAATAGGCATCTGAAACAGTTCTGAGTCCTTTCTCAATGGAGAATTATAAGACCTGCTACATTTGCAGCAGTGTTAGGAAAAGTTTACAGTTACAAGTTTCTTAAAAACAATTTTCAGTAATTATTTTAAGGGGTTAAATTATTTTCAGCCTCCTACCCAGCTTTTTGATCAAAGGTAGAGCATGGGATATAATTATAAAGCAATGAGACTAGATTTTTCAAGCAAACATACTAGGTCTTTCATTCAAATAAATACTGACTTCTAGTGATTTTCAAAATATTTTTGATCTTCTCTTTGTCAGCTGCTTTCAGCATTCATGGTGCATTTTTTTTTATTCTTTTGAAATGTCCTCAGTAGTGACATATCTATCCCTTGAAAATAAAAATCTTTCAGAACCAATCCTCCCTCAATAAGATGGGCAGTCACGATAGATGCTAATACTTTTAGTCAAATAGCATTTTCAAAATATGTATTATGAACTGTCATGGTGAAAACTGCAAGTTCATTCTTTTATATTATACAGAATCTCTCAGCTATTCTAGAATTTCTGCATAATATCCCCACTTAATTATTTGATCACTGGAAATGAATTCTACATGAACAGCACCATTGACGTCAAAGACAGAAAACATTGTTTCACATTACTTCAGGTCTGAAGTCTTGGGTTTCTGGGCTTTGGGAGTTCTACCTCAGATCCTGGCACTTTGTTTGATCATATTGGAAATACTGTATCATCATCAATTATAATTTTCCTCAAAAGCACTTTTTTTTTTAGCTTTCTTTGAAAAAATAAATGCTCCATTTGTTTTCATGATGGAAAACATGTGATAGACACAGTTATCAACAAAAACTTTTTTCATGTTTGATTTTGGGTATTTTCCCAGAATGGGGTTTCATTTTCAGCTAGTCCTTTTATTATTCTAAATAACCTGAAACCAATTACGTGGTTTTCCAACATTTTCTTTATCCCAGTAAAATATTGGATAAATATTTCGTGGCCTTGAAATTTTGTGCCAATCACAAATTTTCACACTAGAAATTACCCTAAAGTCCTTGTAGTGAGTGGATATTTTTTTCCACAAAAAGTAGCTCCTGTTTCTTTGCTTTAAATTCATTTTCTGCCCCTTCATAGAATTGTCCAACTTTTTTCATCATAATCATTAACACAAAGTTGATTGGCCAATTTTGAAAGTATTGCAGCTGTTGAGATATGTTACAACACATCCTAGAGTCTCTTCCTCTATTTCCACATCTTGTGAGAAGATCAGCCTCCTTACTTCATAGGAATACTTAATTCTTCAGACATGGAAGCACTTTTGCCTGCATTGGGACAGACTGGGATGGACATAACAAAGAGGGAGGCCCTCATTCTTCTTTTCTTTAGCTTCCTTTCTCTATCTCTTTTACTCTGGCTGAATTATAGTGTCATGCAATGTGATCATTTAAAAACCTCTATTCCAGGTACCAGCAAAGAAAGTATCAAGAAAAGTAGCCTTGAAACATACCTTCCTCCATCCCTGATGGGGGGATGCAGCATTGGTCTCTTTTACTGTTTTTATTTGTAACAAGGCCAATTCTGTGGGTTGGAGAGGCAGGAGCAACAGAAATGATTGTGATAGAAAAAATGAAAGGCATCCATAAAACTCCAGCAAGAAAGAAAACCATTCACGTTTGCAGTTCAGAGGAGCCTGCTCAGATTCCCAAACTCCTCTGGGAGCTGGAACGGGAACTTCCTCAGGCAAGAGCCCTTCTGCTGCTCCCTGCCCCTGTGCCTTCCACTAAGGGGACCAAAGGAGGGACTTGTCTTCTCGCTGAGATGTTTTGAGGAGAAATGCGGAGACTGCATGTAGAATCTGGCAGGATTCTTTTCCCTGATTGTATTTGAGTCGTTTCTGTTGTGACGGGCTCATAGTGACCCCATTTGGGACTTTTGGGGCGCAGCATCTGGAGTGGTTTTGCCATGAGCTTCTCCAGCTCCTTTTATAGACGAGGAACTGAGGCAAACAGAGTGAAGAAACTGGCCCAGAGTCACCCAGCTAGGAAGGATCAGGGCCGGGCTACCACCAGCGGTGACTTACATCCTATTAGACGTATTTCAGAACAGCAAAGGTGATCAAGAATATGACTTAAATTTTTGTCAATTTATGGTTGATAGGAACTCACATTTTTCTTAAGTTTTGGAAAGAAAGATTCAGAGAAGCCTGAACTAGTGAGAATAATGGTGAATTTGTCATTTTCTCTTAGGTCTTCAAAGTTCTCGGAGTAACCCCTCCATCCAAGCCACACTGAATAAAACAGCACTTTCTTCCTCCCTAAATATCTGCCCGCAAACATCGGCTCACAACACCTCTGCTCTCCAGCCTTCACTCCGTCTGTTTTCACTTAGCAACCCTTCTCTTTCCACCACAAGCCTGAGCGGCCCAACTCGGCGTCGGCAGCCTCCAGTGAGTCCTCTTACACTCTCCCCAGGCCCTGAGACACCCCGAGTTTTCAGCCGACAGTTCTCCTCTACCAGCCCACTGAGCCAGCTCCCCCCCTCCCAGGTAAGCCCTGGGACCAGCCTCAGCCTGGAGCAATGAGGTGTCATTCACTAAGTATGATGTTTTGAGCAGATCTTATTGAGTCATGGTTTCCCCATTTATTAAATGAAGACTTGATCCAGATCTCCATAAGTCTTTCTCCTTGAATTATTTTAGAATAGGCATTCTGTACCAAAGATCGCTGGGTACCAGTATTCAAATATATGTTATACTCTATAATTCAGGAAAATGCAGTGGGCAGAGATATAGACAATCCAAAAGTTATTTTTCTTTTTTAAAAAATATGTACTTATTTATTTAAAACTTCAATTCAAAATCAGAAAAAAAAAAGAAAAAGAAATACAGAAAAAGAAAGAAGAAAAAATTGTTGTGTGTCCAATAGAACATGGAGAGCATTCAAAATGTTAATTTTTTAAAAAAAATTTTATTTTCCCCAGTTACATGTAAAACATTTTTCTAAAACCCTGAGTTCTAGATTCTCTCCCTTCCTTCCCATCTTCTCTATTGAGAAAGCACATATGAAGTTATATAAAACATTTCCATAAAAGTCATATTGCAAAAGAAAACATAGATCTTCCCACCAAAAAACAAAAAAAAAAAAAAAAAAAGTTTTTTTTTTAAAGTATACTTCAATTTGTATTCAGACTCAATCAGTTCTTTCTCTGGGTATAGATAGTATTTTTCATTAAGTCCCTCAGAGTAGTTTTGGATCTAAATTGTACTGCAAGAATAGCAAAGTCATTCACAGTTGATTACCTTACAGTATACCATCATGTCATCTGCAAAGAAGAATAGTTTTCTTTCCTCATTACCTATTCTAATTCCTTCAATTTCTTTTTCTTCTCTTATTGCTAAAGCCAACATTTCTAGTACAATAATGAATAATAATGGTGGTAATGGGCATCTTTGTTTCACTAGGAATGCTTCTGGCTTATACTTTTGGGGCTTTTTTGTTTATTTATTAAAGCTTTTTATTTTCAAAACATATGCATGGATAATTTTTCAATATTAACCCCTGCAAAACCTTGTATTCCAATTTTTCCTTCCTTTCCCCCTGCCCCCTGCTCTAGATGGCAAGTAATCCGATATATGTTAAATATAGTAAAAATATATGTTAAATCCAGTATATGCATACAGAGCTTATCCTTGTTACCTATAATACTTGCTGATGCTTTAGATAGATACTACTTATTATTTTAAGGAAAACTCTAAGTAATAAAACTTTTTAAGAGCTCTTTACAGGAAATTCCAGAGAGGGTACCAAAGATGTCTGATACTCACTATATTAGATGGGGGTTATTTCCCTGATCTTCTCTCTTTATAGATTGAAGTTGAACAATGTGGCTTAATGGAAAGATCAGTGGGCCAGAAATAAGCAGATCTGTATTCTAGCTACAGCCTTATTATGAATAGTTTACTATCAATAGGTCACTGTATGACCTTGGGCAAATCACAAATTGCTGAGTTTCCTTGCAGCTTTAAGGGATATAAAAATGTATAAAGCCCTTTAGGTAGTAAATACACTAGAAATGGACTAAAGAAATCTAGAGAGGAAGAATTAGAATTTCTGATCCCATTCAGAAGCCATGAATGCAGGATAGAAAAAAAAAAAAGTCTGCTTATTGACTTGATTAGATCTGAAGACTTTGCAATGGTCATAGATTTTTAGGTGCTTCCCACCACTGAAAAGCAGTTGGGTTGTGTTAGATCATTAGATCAGAGGGACAGGAAACACATCTTAGATACAAAAAAGTTTTGTAATTCTAAATTGTCACATAAATGTAAGCTGGTGGTAGGCGAACTAAAAACTGCTGACCTTTACAAATTGCTTGAGTAATCACTAGTTCTTTAGTAGAGTGAGCTATTTTTAAAAGTTTATATTTTTAAAGATTTTTATCTCACCTAACTCCTTCTCTTCCCCTTCTGCCCCCATCTGTTTACTGGATGCAGAAAGGATACAGTCTTTATAGTCAAGTTCCATTCTAGAACAGAGGTTTTTCAAATCAATTAACATTTATTAAGGGCTTGCAGTATACTGTGCTAAGCATTGGAGATGCAAAAAAGGACAAAAGCAGCCCCTATTCTCCAGGAGCTCCACAGTCTAATGGATTTCCCCTTAATTGTATCATGGACCTCTTTTGCATTTGGTGAATGGTCTGTGAACCTCTGAATATTGATTTTAATTATCTAAAATTAGATACATAGAATTATAAAGGAAATTGTTTGTATTGAAATGCAGTTCTCTATCCATCTAACTATTTAGATAGCTTTTAAAGATAATTTACCTCAGATTAAAAACCCTTGTTCTAGGCCAAATTACATTAGATGCACAAGGATGATAATCTCATAATTATTTTTTGTGGGTTAACTGTCTTAAAACAGTTTTTTTTTTTTAAAGTTAGAGGTTAGTGGAAATTGATACCAAATGGCAAAAAGACTTGTGGGGAAATGAGGCAAGACATAAATTTTGAAGGAAGAGAAAGAAATTGTTTAAAATAAATGATTGAAGGGAAAAATTTATTGTTGAATGAAAAAGGCAATAAACTCATCCATTGATCCCAATATTTCTTAGTTGTAGTAATGTAGAAGTTAATTTGATTTATGTTTTTGTTTTCTTTCCAGGTTGTTTCTTCTGATCGAAGTCCCCTTTCCTTCCTTCCCCCAGAAGGTCAAACCCCACTACCACCACCTTATTCCATGCCCCAAGAGCTCCCTGAGTCCCTCCTTCAACCCAGAGCCCAAGAACAAGTCCATGTCCAGCAACCCCAGCTCTCTTCTCCACCCCTGCATTCAGAGTTTGAGCTCTTCTCTCCTCATGTAAGTAACAGAAGGCATTCCTGGCAAGGGAAGGAATACAAAATGGTCTTTGTTTCATACTGAAACCAGATCTAACTCTTTGCCTCTTATTTTTGAAGAACTCTTCTTTGACCAGCTTTTTTCCAGACATGTGCTTTGAACAGCAGGCCATGAGACAAGGGCCAGCCTTTGCTCAACAGGTAGGTAAATCTTGGGATACCAAAATGTTTTGTATAGCCTCCCTTTGGTGTGAACCATATTTTCTAGTCTTTCACATTGAAACCTGTAATGGTAGCAAGGAAATTCTTTTTGTTTTTATGTGGTCTCTCCCGTGGCTTTTGAATACTTTCTATCTCCAGACCTGTTTTATTACTGCTTAATTTTTTGTCTGGGCTCAGCAGAGATGACCATGGTCTGATCCAGGGATGGCCTCTGCAAACAGCACTAGGGGTGAGAGAGAAGCCAGGAGACAGGTGGCCAGCCCTCATTGGGAAGGCACTGGCAAGGGGAGAAGGGCTGGGAGGTGGGAGCTGGATCCTAGTCTGACAGGGCTTGTGGGGCTCATCGGCATAGACCAGGAGCTTGGCACAAAGTTCTAAAACATCTGTTGATCAGTTTTCTGAAAACTGTCAGAAGAGGAATTTGTAGAAACTTCTTCGTGAGTTCCACCCAGTTTTTCTGGGACTTTATTTTGGAATAGCATTGCTATTTAAGATGATTTCATCCTTATGTAAAGAAATTGAAACTCGAATCCAAGGGCAGGGTTGAGTTGGATAAACTAAGTGGTGGTTTGGCCTTTTAATCAGTTACTCTGGTGAGCCATAATGAACTTCAGAGTTCTTGAGTCTGGCCTGGAGGTGTGGGAGGAGACTGAGTACCAGGAGCCTGGAAACAGGGGCAGTGGGCTTCTCAGTTCCTTGATGATCAATTTCTCCTCCAGCTAAGAAGGTCCTGAGCTGCGGTTATTTCTCCACATTGGTAAAAAGAATTGCCAATGTGAACTGAAGAGTGACTGAACGAACTTAAAGCAGTTTGAGGTTGCTGGGTGGACTGCGTCAGTCACTTTGTGGCCTTTGCCTTTCTGCCCAAGGACTTTGAACCCTGCAGGTTACCAGTGACACAGTAGTAAGTGGTTTTCTGGGGCATAAGAGAACTCTCTTTGAAAGATTAATCCTGAGCCTCGGGTCCTTCACAGGCAACCATGATGGAGCACACTCAGAGGGGACTGCAGAACTCCATTCAGCTGCGACCAAATTTCCTGTATTCTAGCTGCGGGAGTTTCCCAAACACCGTCCTAAATGGTAAGCATGGGCTGCCTTCCTGATGACACATGGAATTGTGTCATCCTGATGTCTGTGCTGTGAATTCCTTCCACTACCAAACCTTTGAGATCACGGGAAAGCACTTGGGGCAGAAGGAGAGAGGAGCTGGGGATGAAGTCTGTATTTACACACGCCCTCCCCCTGCCAGTTTTAAGTGAGAGCAGGAATAGTGCATAGGGTGGTGGGAAAAGGGCTGGATTTGGAGTCAGAAGACCTGTGTTTAAATCCTCCTGGATAAACTTGGACAAGTCCTGTAAGCCTTGGATCCCCCTCAGTTTCCTCATCTGTAAAATGAATACATTGGGCTGGAAGATTATTGATGCTTTCTGGTCTCAAAACCTCTGATCTCAAGAACCTAGTTAGAGTATGTAGAAATCACAAAAGACGTGACACAAGAGAAAGCAGAGAGGTCTAGCTGGAGGCCCAGATTTGGCAGTCGCTGAACCCCGTGATCACTGAGCTGAGCAGCATCTCAGAGTCTGACAGATGAGTTTTATTTAGTGGCTTTCAGACGGTCTTCATGGGGATCCGTCCTGGTAAAAAGGTCTGCCATGTTTTGGTGCATCAGTCTAGAGCTTTCTTAAAAGCAGGGCATGGGATTGCCTCTCTGAGCCAGCCTGTTTTTCTCCCCTCTCTGCATCTCACAGAAGACACCAGTGGCAGTCTGTTCAAAGACCTCAGCAGTGCGCTGGCAGGCTTGCCCGAGTCGAACTTTAGTGCAGACAGCCTCTTTCCTTTGGATGATGAACTCCAGATCGAACCGCTGAGTTTGGACGGACTCAACATGCTGAGGGACCCTAGCATGGGTCTGCCTGACCCCTCAGTGGAGGAGACCTTTCGATCTGACCGCCTGTGAGTCGGAGGTCGGGCTAGAGCAGCAGACTGCCCAGATGGTCCTCCCAGCACCGGAGCCGGCCCGGAAGCCCGCAGGGCGGGACCAGCTCCTGGCCCCCACGCAGCAGCCCCTTGGGGCCGGGGTCTGGGGCAGCTGCCTCTTTCCGAGGAGCTTCTCAGTGGGGCCTCGCCGTCGGCCCCCCGGAGCTTCACGGTAGGAAAACTCTCATGTGGTAGGAGCTGTTACTGGCTTGGTCTGCGAATTCCAAGGCTGTGAGGTCTGAGAAGGGACGTGGGGCCCGGCAGGTGCTGGAGGGCTTCGCACCCAGCCTGTGGGGCTGGAGTGGGTAGTGAGTTCTCAGCCAGCTGGACCTCTGGCAGCCGATCCCGGTAGTCTCTGGTGACCAGTTGGCGATGGCCCTGAGTGAAGAGACCAGTGTTTTGAGACCCCATGGCATCTGTTCCAAAGAAAGATGGAGAACCCTGGCCAGGTAGTCACTGGGCAGACTGAATGTTAACCTGGCTTCTCTCCCTATCTCAGTGCCTGCTGCTGCTTCCATAGGTGTTTTTCATGTGGCACAGGAAGGAGCATTTTACAGCTGAGTCACCCAAGGAAACAGCAGCTGAGGGAGAAGAGATGGTAGAGCCGGGCCCTGGGTTTAGCAGTCGCCTCTGCAGGAGAGGAGCCCGAAGGGGAGGCTGGCTCTGAATCTGGTCAGCCCCACAGGGGGTGCCGGGGACAGATTTCTCCATTGCCCTCAGTCTGCCCTTTTCTGTACCAAGGGTGGTCACACCAGTCTGCATCACTGATAGTGATCAGGTGATCTGTGAGCCCCCAGGACCTGTCCAGCTTTGCTTCCTCTCTTTTCTGATCTTCCTTTCTGTCCATCACTCAGCCCGCGATTAAGTTTGCACATTCACATGTATGTGTGTCCTGGGACGGCAGATTCCTCCTTGAGGAGAGCCAGCAGGTTGCCTTTGGGGTCACATTCTACAGAGGATAGCAGGGCACAGGGTTCAGTTGGCTCCTGGTGCCAGGGCTGGCCTGATGTAGAGAGCAACAGGACTGCAGATAGATGGGGTTTGAGGGGCTCTGAGAAATCATTGACACAGCGAATGCTCCCCATAGATCTGTGTAAATACTGCTTTGAATTTTGTAATTAGAGATCCATTCCTTCCATACTAAAACCATTGTCACTCAACAACACCTTAACAAACAGTAATTAAGTAGATGGTTTTCCCCTGAAAAAGCTCCTTGAGAGTTGGAAAATGCACTGAGTGGGTTCAGCCCCCAGAATAGTGGCAGAGCCGTAGATTCAGTGACCTTCCTTCATGGGAGGCCCAAAGAAGCTAGGGGCGACTGAGCATGAGAGCCCTGGACTAATGGGCAGGGGGTGAGGGGAGCCCTGGAAACAAGGTGGGAGGACAGCAGAGCTTGTGCTCTCGTTCCCAGTCTCACCTTTTTGTAGCTGTGCCCGATGTTCAGAAGCAGGAATATCGTGGGGTCTTCTTCAGAACTTTGAATGTCCTCGTTCTCAAGAAAGGGCTTTCATCCTCGCACCCATGGCTCGGCCCTGCCGAGAGGAGAGCTCTCTGGCGTTGGTAGTTGGTCTTGGGCAGGGCCTTGACTCCCTCCAAGCTCCACGGAGGAGAACCTGCCTGCTTTTCTCTCTTACCCTCCTAGGAGGCCTTGCTCTTCCCCAAGACCCCTTCTCCCTCAGGCTAGGCAGACCCTTGCAGGCCATTAGGGAAGCACTCCAGAAATGTACCTGGGACTAGGAGTCAGGCAGGCCACCGCGAAGAGTTGTTGTGTTCTTCACATTTGGGTTCTCAGGGTGTAATTACCATAGTGTGCCTTCCAGCGTGATCTAATAACCAATCACCAAAGTGCCTAAAAAAGCCTGATCATGTCTGACACTCCCAAACTGAAGATGGAAAGAAAATGACCTCATCTATTCAGCTCACCTCCTATAAGCCTAATCAAGGAAAACTGTGGGGCTGATGTTGTGGGATCTATACATGTGCACACACAGATACAGAACGATAAAAGAGACGGCAATGTCTCCCTCCTGTGAGCCAAGCTCCTCTTGAAGTTACTTTCCTTTTTTTTTTGCTAAGGCAATTGGGGTTAAGTGACTTGCCTAGGGTCACACAGCTAGGAAGTGTTAAGTGTCTGAGGCCAGATTTGAACTCAGGTCCTCCTGACTTCAAGGGCTGGTGCTCTATCTACTGCGCCACCTGGCTGCCCCCAGTTACTTTCCCCCAAAGAGGTCCCAGGCTTTGTCCAAATGGAGACCTGGGCCCTAGTGATTGTGCAGGGGGCACCTACCAGAGCAGCTATTCATTACCTTAGAGAGAATCTAATGATGAGAATATTGCTCAGTACTCAGTTTCTCCTAAAGGCCAGATCTTTTCTCTGTGAGAGATTTGGGACCTGCCTTAGATGGTGGGAAGGATGCAGCACACAGTCAGCTGGGACGGTCTCACTCCATTCCCTTGGAGGGTCCGCCGCTGGCGGCCAGGCCCCTGTCTCGGAAGTAGTGTGTTTCACGGGAGAGTCGTAGCCAGCCTTTGGTTGAATGGGAAAGAATCACCTGTTTTGTTACTCTCCCTTCCTGGCAGTTACAGCGTAGAACTACAATGTCTTCATGCTCCCACTGAAGTTGTAGACTTTCTGTTGCCCACTGGTAGGAGAGGACTTGCTTGGTGAATTCAAGATTAAACCTTCATTGTCCTGTAATGTTCTTTTTTCTAAATCTACAGTGTATTAGCTGAAATAAAATATGACATATCCAAGCACATCTGTATCTTTGAAGACCTTTCTGGCATTTGTTATTTTAGCTGACTTGTAATTTGTGCACAGATGGTTCTGAGTGTAGCTCAAACATTTCAGAAAAGGACCATCTCTCCTACTAATTGGACTTTCTTTCGGTTACCTAACTTCTGTGTTCCACATTCGATTATATTTTTTAAAAATTGAAATTTGTATAAAGTAACTTCCAAGTTTTATAATGCATTGTTTTACATCTTTCATAATTAAAAGCAGCACAATAAAGTTCTGCACTTGCATTTGGTGTTCTTTTTTTTTTTTTTTTTTTTAAAGCCACATGTCACTGGCCTGATTTATCCCCTGAAGAATCACAGTTTGGGGGGGGAGGGCAGCATTTGGAGTTGGGATCTTTTTCTGGCCCTGCTTCCTGCCAACATAGACTGGCTTGGCCCTTTCTTAATCACCAAAGAGAAATACGGTCCCTTCTTCTTAATCTCCACTGTAAGCCTCCATAGGAACTACCACTGTTGGCTTTGAGGCCATGATGTGATGAGCGTGATTTTGCTGCCGCCGCCACCACCACCACTACTTCAATTCTGATTTTATAGCATGTATCACGGTGGTACAGCAGAGCTCTACAGTTTCATCAGTGTGAGTATTCCCTCCACTGACACAGATTTCAATCTTCCTTCAGCTTGTAGGTGATCTTTGAAATTCGATTAGATTTAACTCAATAAATATCAAAGTGCCTGGATAGAGTTCTCTTGTATGATACCTGGTTTCCTGAGCCCATGACAAACCCTAAGTAAATGTCAGCTTTTTTTTTTTCTAAGTTTCTGGGAGCAACAATGCTTACTTATTCTCCATTTGTCAGTGTGCTTTGTCCATAATTAGCCTGGGCTGATGACATATCTTGCTGTACCCTTCCCATCTTGGTAAGAGCTGTTGTAGCTTTCGCTAGGCTACAAGAAGATGGGTACAGGTAGATCTACCTGCTGGATCCCAGGGTGGTCACCATTAAAAACTATCTTTAAAAACAGTGTGGTCTGGAAAGTGATTGCAGCCCTCTTGCAGGGTCCCTCCTGGGAGCCAGGTGTGACATCAGCCAGTAGGCAGGGGGCGAAGGGAGAAGAGACAAAGATGCTGGTTAGAACGGTTAGTGGAGATTCAGAGGGAGGACGATGCATTTGTTTGGAAATGACAGGGAAGTCAAAACAAAAAAAAAATACTTTTGACCTGGGGAAAAGAGACTCCATTCAGCAATTGTTCACCTCCTCCATGCTGGGCAGAAAGTAGCTTCCCCTGCCCTTGTGGGACTAATGCTCCACTAGGGCCTACTCAGATAGTGGGCGATCCCAAAGTTAGGTAGAACTTGGCTAGCAATTTTTGAAGTTTTTAACCTAGGGATTGGTATTATTTCCCCCCGAGATTGATATCAGTGAGGGCAAGCTTTGGCAAACACTAAACGATGATTTTGTAATAAAATGTAGAGGAAATTTGTGTGTGTGTGAAACAGAGGGAGAGAGAGAGGGAGGGAGGAACAGAGACAGAGAAAGAGAGCGAGTTTACAAATAGAACTAAATGATATATTCCAGGGTTTAGTGTGTTCAGAGTATCTTGGAGACCCCTTGGTTACAAACTAGTTGCTGCTTTTTTTTACCGACTTTCCAGATTTGGTTTTGTTCCCTCGTGTGGTTTCTAGGGGACTTTAGCCAAGAATTCTGTAACTCCTGGGAATGAGAGTAATTTCTGGCCAGGAGTCATCCTTGCCTTCCATTGGTGGGGGAGGGAAGCATTTCATTTCATTTCATTTTCAAAAATGTTCGCAAGTAACTGACTGCAGTGTTTTCCCTGTACCTCGCTTGTCAGCCAATTCTCTGCCCGCTATGGAGAAATTCATTCTGAGCATTGGTTTGAGGTAGTGGTCCCTGAGGAGCTGATGGAGCATTAGGCTGTGGTTGGAAAGAATTCTGCATTTCCAATCTGGAGATTCTTGACCTTGAGTCCCAGATGTGACCCTAAATTAGCTGGACAGCCCTAAAGAAGTCTTAAACCTTGTAAAGGGGTAGAACTGAGTGGATGTGCTTGACTTAGATGCAAGATAATCTAGCACTTAGGGCTAATTACCAATTGGACAATTCTTTATTAACATGGAGGATGACCCTACTGATGCTGGCTCGATCTGTGGGTGTGGACAGAGAAGGGAGGAGAGATCAGCCGGTGGAGGAGGAGGACAAGGAGGATTCATTCTTTGGCGGTAGAGAGAAGAAGGACGTGTACAGATTCCTATATCTAATCCCCTGAGAGCAACCCCAAAAGACCAAAAATAAAGACTTTTGCTTATCCTGACTAGGATGAAAAAAACTCCAATTATCAAAATAAACCTCAACTTTAGAAATTAGATTTCTGACTTAAGAACTCTGATCAACACAATTTCCAACCACAATTCCAAAGGACTTAAAACGAACCATGCTAGGTACCTCCAGATAGAAAACTGAGGCTCAGACTACAGAGGAATGGTGCATTAGACCTGGAATCAGGAAGACCGGAGTTCAAATCAGGCCTTTGACACTAACTATCTGACCCCAGTTAATATTTAATCTCTACCTAAATTTCCTCAGCTATAAAATGAGGGCACCTACCTTCCAAAGTTCTTCTGAGGTTCTAATGAGATATTTGTAAAGCACTTAGCACACACCTTGATAAGTATTTTTTTTTTTTTTTCTGGACAGGGCTAATGTCAGAATTTGTTGCATATGATTATATGTATTTGTAATTAAGATTTTTTCGTGTTTTGCTTGCCTTCTCAAGAGGTGGAGAAAAGAAAAGAAAAATTTGGAATTGAAAATAAAATTGAAATTTAAAAACCAGGCAAAAAGTGAGATTTTAAAAAGATTTTTAACATTTTAAATTTTAGTTTGCAGTAGTTTTCTGATTGGTCTACTTTTCTCAAGTCTCTCTTCAAGTGCAGACTATCCTTTACTTTGTTAACAAAGTAATCTATCTTCCTGAAGTTCTCATCTGACCATGGCATCCACTCACCCAATTCAGAAAACTCCTGTGGGTCTGCTTTCCGCAGGATCAATTCTATTTAAAGCCTTAGATAACCTGAAGACTTTCTACCTTCCTTTTTTTTTTTTTTTTTTTTTTTTGAGGCTGGGGTTATGTGACTTGCCCAGGGTCACCCATCGAGGAAGTGTTAAGTGTCTGAGATCAAATTTGAACTCAGGTCCTCCTGAATTCAGGGCTGGTGCTCTATCCACTGCGCCACCTAGCTGCCCCTCCTTCCTATTCTTCTTAACAACTTACCCCATATGTTCTTTGATCCACTTCACTGACCTCGCTCTTCCTTATCCATGACCTGATGCATTTTCACTAGCTGTTTTCCAGAACTAGAATTCACGTCCTTATTTCTGATTCCTCAGTTCACCGGCCTCCTTCAAGCCCCAACTAAAATCCACCTTTTACAAGAAGCCTTTCTCAATCCCTCCCCCCCTTAATACCAATGACTTCCTTCTGTTATCTCTAATTTATCCTTTAGGTCTTGTTTGTATGTAGTTATTTGCATGTTTTCTCCCTCATATTAGCTCCTTGAAGACAGGGACGATTTTTGCCTTTCATTATGTACCACACTTAGCATAGTGCCTGACATCTAATAGGTGCTTAATAAATGCATGTGGATGGATTTTTGCTTAAATATTGAAATAAAAAATACACAGCAATTTAAAAATCTCCTCCTGAGCCAGGTATTCAAGGGCCAACTACCATGTCCCTTAATCATGTCAATGAGTTGAATTAAATCAGCTGGCTAGATGTGCTGGTGGACCTTCCTAGAGGTCTGTAAGTCCTGCTTTCCAGTTCACCTTAGAGTGAAACCACCTGGAAAAATGAAGTGATTTACACTCAGCAGGTAAACAGCTAAAGTTTCATCCCGGGTCTCTTGACATCGTCAGTCCGAGACACCCCCATCCCCCAAGAAAAGTTAAAAAAGGAAACAGCCCTAGCTTTGTTTGGTCTTCCCTTCCCACTGGAAGGTCAAGGTACAAGCCCCCCTTTCCCGCCATCCCCCTGACTGTGTCAGCAAGTTCAGAGATCCCAGATTTAAAGCTGGAAGACACTTTCAAGGTCATCCAGTCAAATCTCCTTATTTAAAAATGAGGAGACCTAAGGAGGTAAAAGATTTGGAGTTATTAGGATCCAGCAGATAGTAAGTGAAATGTAATAATGTGAGGGGTGCAAAGGCTTTCTGGTCCATCTGCTTCGTTTCAGACCAGAAAACTGGACCCTTCGTGACTTCTCAGCAGCCCCGTCTGATCTTCTCCCTCTCCTGTTAAAGCTCCATCCCCTTGGCAAAGAAAATTTAGAAGGAATAAGGAATTCTAACCCCAGGACGGGTTGTTACTGCCTGTGACCCTGACACAGGCACCCCCCATTGTTTCAGGCATGAAGCAGGAGCCATCAAGGGCATAGTGGGTTCAGATAGCTTAATGAGCTGTCGTGCTCCCAGTCCCAAGTAGATGTGCCCTGGATCAGTGGGGAGCCAGGGATGGGAAGAGCCAAGTGTTCAGGGCAGGAAATCCCGCTCCATCAGGTGACAACTGACTGCTACTGATAATAGGACCGGGACTGGGGGGAAGGAAGGACATGAGGGCTTCCTCACAAAATGGATTATGAGTCCCAGGAAAGGGAAGTAGTAAGCACTAATAACAAATGTAAGTTCATTAAAACCCCCTTCCTTCCTTCCTTTCTTCCTTCCTTCCTTTCTTCCTTCCTTCCCTCCTTCCTTCCTTCCTTCCTTGCTTCCTTCCTTCCTTCCTTCCTTCCTTCCTTCCTTCCTTCCTTTCTTCCTTCCCCCTTCCTCTTTTCCTTCTTGCTCCTTCCCTCTCTCCCTTCTTCCCTCATCTTCCTCCCTCCCTCTCTCCTCTCCCTCCTTCCCTTTTTCCTTCCTCCCTACCTCCTTCCTTTCCTTCTCTCTCTTCTTCCTTTCTCCCTTCTCTCCTCCTCCCTCCTTTCTTCACTTCCTCTCTCCATGATACTCTCTCTCTCTTTTTCTCCCTCTCTCTCCTCTTTCTCTGTTTCTCTTCTGTCTCTGTGTGTATGTCTCTCTGTCTTTGTCTCTTTCTGTCTCTGTGTCTCACTTCTATCACTTTTCTCTCTGTCTCGGTGTCTCTGTCTCTGTCTCTTCCTCCCCCCTCTCCCTCTCTCCTTGGACAGGATCAGTATACCGATAGATCAGGAAAATAATGGAATTCAACAAAGAATTCCGTAAAATCTGGCCGAAAGCCTTGTGGACAAGACGGGACCTGAGAGCTGGATTGCCTCACTTTATGCTTCAGTTGAGGGCTCTTCCTATGTCACTACCGGAGATCTAAGACATTTTTATTAAATCTCCCTCTTTTGTTTCCGGGCCTCGATCATTCCTCGGAAGGCTCTGAAGCCCAGCATTAAGTTCCTCAGCTGCGGTTCTCCCCTCTCTCCGCTCGGCCTCTCCCCCGCGGGAGCGGTAGAAGCCGAGCGGTGCGGGCCTCTCCCCCCGCGGGTGTTTCATTGTCTCGGAAGAAGGAGCCCCCTTGGGCACTTCTGCGACGGCGGCTGCAGTTCCCGTTCCCTTCCCGCAGGATCCGCACGGTGAGTCCGGCCGTCACGAGGCCGGAGAGAAGGAACCGCGGGCTTCTCCGAGCCTCGCTCCAACGCATCCCGGCCGCTTCACCACCACAAAGCACCGCGCGGTTTCCTGCCCATCCCACAGTTCTGCAAGTTGAGAACGATGTAGCTTCACCACATCCAGAGCAGCCTGGCCTGAAATTGAACGGGGCACGCGCATCCGCGGCGCCTCGTCCGAGCAGTCTGGCGGGCGCCGGGCCCCTCGAAGAGTTCCAGAGCAGCGAGGCGCCCAGGGACGCCCCCGCCCGCCGTCTGAGTGCCCCCGACGTCCGCTCCTCGGTCTGACCCAGGAATAATTCGGTGGCTGGATGGGGGAGATCCGCAAGCGAAAGGTACTCAGAGAACTACAGCCGCCCGCTTTTTCGTTGTCGTGGACGTTATTAGCGAACCAAGAACCGGCTCCAGGCAAGAAGCGGCTGCTCGGGTTCTGCCCCCACCGAAGGCTCAGGGCTGTTTCCCCTCGGAATCACCTCCCATGGTGCGGGGGCCGCAGGATCACGGGCCAGATCGCATCCGACGTTTCCTCTCGTAGGTGAAGGAACTAAAAAGCCACACAGTGACTTAGCCAGTGCTCACAGTCAGCGCCACAGGCAGCACTCGAACCCAGATCCTCCGACTCCGGACTCTTTCCCCGGAAAGGAATGCGCTTCTTAGGCGCTCTGCTGCCCCCTGGGGGTTTGGAGCTGCGCTCGGCTCCTCCCGGGGCCTCTGCCAGGAGTCCCTGAAACCGTCCAGTGACTAAAGGGAAAAGGAAAACCCAGAGCGCCCGGGAACAGCTCCAGCCGGAAAGAGGGGCGCTGGGAGGGCGGGAGGCTGAGGAGGCAGCTGTGGGAGCGGGGCGGAAGACGAGCCAGGCCAGCACCACGGAGAGCGGTCGGGACGGGCCCCAGGCCCTGGCTGCCGGGAGGGGAGGCTCTGTCCGACTCCGGCTCCGAGGATGGGATCTCGTATGCAGGAAGAGCTAAATAATTGTCTCATTAACACGGGGTGAGGGGCCGGGAAGAAGCTTGACGGCCAAAGTAGTAGAGGCCCCCATTCCCACGACAGGCAGGAAAGAATGACCTGGTAGCTTCTCGTTTCCCTAACGATCCTGCCGCCCGTGTACTAAGCTGTCGCTAATACTCTGAAAGGAGTATCTGAGGCCTCTGGATTTCCACAAGTCAAAGCCCCTATCGCCTTACCCTAGTACACCTTTAGGGCACACGGGAAGACTTTTTCCGAATTCGAATCCGGCCTCAGACTTAATCCCAGAGTGCCTCTGGGCAAGTCACTTTACCCCGTTTGCCTCAGTTTCCCCCATCTGACTGAGAAGGAAATGCCGGACCGCTTCACTTAGCTAAGAAAGCCCCAAATGGGCCCCCAAGAGTCAAACGTGACTGACCCCTGAACCAGCCAATGAGATCCAGTGGTACTTGATCGCCCACAAGGTGGCGCCGTCTTCAAGCTGCCAGCCGCGTGTCTGTCGCTAGCCGTGAATGGTGTTTCTCACTGTTTCACTTCTCAGCGGACAGTGTCCTCCCCCTCCCCCAACCAGCGCCGCTCCCGGCCTCGCGCTCTGGGCCTGAAAGAGTCTGGCCTCTTTCTTCTTTGCCAGTTCATTTTTTTTTTTAAATAAAAGGCATATCTAATAGTGGGATGAGGGGGGATGGTGCCTCTGGTTTGCCTTCAGCTCCCCTCTGACCAGGAACCCCAAACCAAGGGCTCCCCCTCCTGCAAGTGCCCACAGCCAGCAGCGTCCCTGCCCTGCGGTTCTGCGCCCTGCTTCTCGTCCAGGGCCGTGTTCTACAGCACAGCCAGGCCTGGTCCTGCCGAGGTCCACTTCTCTTCCCGGACTCACACCTGGGTCGGACAAACAGTGCCAGAGGTGAAGGTGTCTGTGGTTCCTGCTGAGGCTCTGGCCACAGGGATCCCCACTAGAAGTTTCTGCTGAGCCAGCTGGGAGCTGTTTGCACTTGAGACAATCCTGGCCCAGGGTCTTTCTTCAGATCTTCAGGGGCTGTACTAGGAAGACCCCTGTTCTGTCCCAAGTCTTCTTGGTTTTCCACCGGGTCTACGTTCTCTCCGAGGCGCAGATTTGTTGTATTTGGGGGAGAAATTGGGAGAGCTCATTTTGTCCCTGGCATATACTCTGCTAACCCCTGTCCATTTGAATTTACTTTGGAAAAACAGTTAAGCAAAAGCATAGACTAAATATAATATTAGCATCAAACCAATGGCAAACCTGACACCTTCAGAATGTTTGGGTTCTTGCTCCGGCCGGTCTGAAAAGTGGAAACCTCTGCACTGCTCTCTCTTTCTTCACCAGGTGGAGATTGGCGCACAGGAGGACAAGGATTTTAGCTCCGGGGGAAAACTAGAGCCTTTTCCTTGTGACTGACTGACTCACTGCCTTAGTCTACGGTGGAGACCCGGGTCCTTTTTATAGACTACTGTTGCCGCAGTAAACAGGAGGGCAGCAGCAGCTTGCTAGATGCCTCAGGGCTGGCAGAGGGCTGGACTCCCCCGGTTTCACTTTGCAGGAGAGCCGATGGGGGCTCTCCTCTGACCCCTGGCCTTTCAGGACTGCATAGAAGTCTGTTGGATTTCCCCGCAGAGAGGAAGCTTTCCTTGCTGTCAGGGGACGTTCAGGTTCCCATGGAAAAAGTCTCTGTGCTGGAATCATGAGCCCTCGTGTCACTGCTCTGGGAGTCCACCGGCTGCCAGCCGTATCTTCTCTGCCCAGGACAGAATCCGTAATCCCTGGGAATACACGAAGTCCACTTGAACATCTGCAGACATACTTCATGAGTGTCTGTGCTCCTCTGTGCTGAATCCTTTTAGGAGTATAAATTTCTGCCTCCCCTTTCTCCCAGTTGTTGTTCAGTCATTTCAGTCATGTCCAACTCTTCCTGATCTCATTGGAGATTTTCTTGGCAATGGTTGGCCATTTCCTTCGCTAGCTCATTTTACAGGTGAGCAAACCGAGGCAGACGGGATTAAGGGATTTGCCCAGGGTCACACAGTAAGTGTCTGAGACTGGATCGGAACTCGGGTCTTACTAACTCCAAGCCCAAACTCTGTCCGTTGCATTTGCTACCCAGTCCATCGCTTTGTTTTTATTTTGAATTATCCTGTATTTACTTATATGGGAATCTGTGCGCCCTTCCCCCATCCACTAGATTGTAAATTTCTTGAGGGCAGGAGTGATCTTTTTTGTATTTATATCCTTAACACTCAGAGCAGTATAGGCTTTCAGTTATAGATTAATTGCCTAATTGTGATTTAACATATAATATAGTCCCAGATAATCATCTCAACCATCTACTCTAGTAACATATACAATTCACTTTAGAATATTATACAGCGCAGTAGCATTGCATATAAAAGTATATATATACTATTATGTATATATATATATACATACACATATAAAATACATATGTGTGTGTGTGTGTGAGCAGCAGTGGGTCTGACAGCATTTAAATATTAGCTCAAGTTTCATGTAAGACATGACACGTCATCACATAAGAATCGGACACTTTAAAGACATTGGTCCCATGCAGAAATATAACACGGGTTCGCAGCACAGGTATATCACTAATGTATGAGCACGTGTAGAGAAAAGCACGGCTCAATGAAAACATTGCATGGAAAACAACACCTGAGACCATGTTGTGTTCTCACATAAAGCACACATTTGATGCACTCCACGATGGACATCATTTGGGAACGTAGGTAAAAATGTTCCCAGTTCTCTGGAAGCATCCTGGTTTAATCTGTTAGCTCTTCTACAGCAATCTCCTAATCTTGTGAGTGGCTCAGGCTGGCTCTCGGACACCATTGGGGTAGCAGTGGAGGAGAAGGGAGTGCCTCTGGGATCAGCCTTCCTGACACTGGTTTCCCACATCACGGTATTGGTTTAAACCATCCTAACTCCGGAAAACTGGAGCTGAATCCTGGCAGTTACCCACTGCCTGGAACATCATGGAAATTGTGCTTTTCTGATTATTATCACAGAGGCAAACTGCATAGCAAGATCCTCCAGGGGGTCCTGGCAGCCGGCAAAAGCGTCCCTGTCCCTGGCTCTGCATCAGCTTTCGCCTGTGGAGATCAGCTGCACGGATGTACCTTTCCCTCTGTCCCTTTAGGAGCAGGAAAAATCCTCTAGGTTTTTCCATGGGAAATAGCCACTGCTTACTATTAGAACCCTCCCTAAGGCAAAGCTTGGGAGAAGGAACCACATGCTCAGTTGCCAGTTTTTCCTTCCCAATGCCCTTGAGATACAGCAGGCAGCCTGCTAGAGTGGACAGAGAGCAAAGCTTAAAGCCAGGACCTCCCCGGAGTCTCAGAGCTCTGTCTGAGCGTAAGTCACAGAGAAGGAGCTGACACAGATTGGGAGAGGGAGTTTCCTCGCCCAAGGATTCCCTATACTGATTGAGTCACTAGTCTAGTCCCTATCCTTATCCCCTGAACCTTTGAGAAATGTGAACCTTTGTAGTCCAGTACCTGACACATAGTAGGTGCTTAATAAATGCTTCTTCACTTCATATTATTGTAGTCAATGAATATGTCAGTTGGGAGGTGGGAGGAGGTGGTTGGAACTACACCATAAAGTCAGGCCATAGACGTGGTCCAAAGACAAGGAAATGGAGAAGGTCCGGGTGGAGTAAGGCAGACAATGCAATGGAAGGAGCGGCACCATTCTTTTACAACAGCCCAAGCTGAGACAGCATCCTTCATGGCAGGGACTGAGCCACTTTACCGGGTCACTTGTCTGTGGCAGTACCGGTGTGGGTCTCAGTAGGATGCCTTTCTGTGAAGCCATGTATTCAGAGGCTATTTTTGATAGAAGGTTTCTATTATTTCTATGCTACTCACATGTTTTCTCCTTGGGACCATAGCCAGCTGTCACCTCTATGAGAGCAGTACCTGTGGATTGCACGAATTCCTTTCCATCTATAATCAGCAAGGATAGCTGGAGGCCCAATGGATCTAGTTCAGAACAAAGGCATGGGAAGCACTGAATGAGAGCAGGGAAGGGAGGCAAAAGGCCATGAGGTTCACCACCTAAGCTAGATGGAGACAGACTGGATTGTATGGTGCAGGGAGAGTTCCTAAAACTCTTGGTGTGTTTATGGGGAAGATAGATGAAAGAAAAGGGAAGTTCCCCATCACCTGAGGAAGGAGAGTGAGTGAGAAAAACGAGAGGTTCCCAAAATGAGCCCAGGGAGTCCTGGACCCAAAGCTTCAAGTGCGAGAGTTGAGCATGCCGGTGATTTTCTCTGTGATAGCACCCCCTGCACTAATGATGATCAGCACCCTTCCTCCATCCCTTAGAAGATGATCTCCATGGTCCTCGGATTATAGCTTTCCACAAGTGTACAATGCACTCCTTAAAGGGGAGCCATCCCCCACTTCCTGGAAAATTACTTCTCTCGAGTTTCACTTCTTGGATGTGGTAAACACAAGTTCTGTGTTCACCCTGTCAGTGTGGCTCATGATTTCACAGGGGAACTGGACCTCGAATTATGTCACAGCAGGTAAAGATAAATGCCAGAAGACAAAACAAGCTCCAGTTCACAGAGAACCCCTGCACGAATAAAGGAAGTTCAACAGATGGTCCCAGATTCCTGTGAATTTTATATTTTTCTTCTATCATTGCTAATTATCTCTTTTACCTTTCCCCCAATTCATCTCTTCCTCTTTTGTTTCAGAATATTTCAGGATTCTCAAAATCCTCACTTTCAAAAAGAAACCCATCCCTCTGGTATCAACTTTTCATCCCATAAGGCTGCTGAAATTCTCTCAATTCCGGTTATTCTCAACGTTGAATCATCCTCAGCCTTAAACTGATGCTTAAAAACTTCACCTCTGAAGATGCTGTCTATCCAACTAAATTGCAAACTCTTTCTTTAAGAGCAGGAGTGAAGTAAGAGCCTTCTTTGTGAACAGTCCATAACTTGCCTAGTGGATGACAGAAATGAAAATCCTCCAGCGAGGATATCACTTCTGAATCCTTTCCCTTGGGTCTACGCAGATCCAGCTCTTGGTACCAAGACTCTCTTCAAATATTTGTTCTGTTCTTTTGTCTTATTTCCTCATTGACAAATGCTTCTTTGTGCATAGTCCTAGTGAAAGCTCAAGATTGTCAGTTTTCTTGGAGCCTTCACTTTTAACCATAAAACTTTCTTTGAACTATTCTTTGTCTCCTTTTGTTGATTTCCAACAGTTTATTGCATCAAAAAAATTTTTTTATTAAGTCCATAGTATGTACAGAACATTTTTTTTCTGAGTATTTGGACAGATACAAAGAAAAGTAATACATGTCCACATGTTTTGAAGCAATCTACAAGTCATAGAACCTTATAATCTCTACATTAAAAGAAACCTTTGGTGGGGGAGAGATCCATGGGGGGGATGAGGTTAAGTAATAGCAAGGCAAGTCAAGGAGCAGAATTAAAGTAGAAGAGTTAGCGGGGACAGGAAATAAGAGATATATACAAACATTAATAAAAGGATCGGGAGTAGAAATTTTTAGAAAAAAAAGTAGAGTTAGTAATCATTGAACTTAGACAAAGTCAAACTTAAAGATTCAATCAAGAGAAAAATCTACATTATATGTCAGCCATATTAATACTGTTTTAGATGTATGTTTACATAAATGTGTGTGTATATATATACACATCTATATACTTATATGAGTATATCTAGGTGTATATACATACAACTCTAAGTATGTATATTTATAGATATATGTATATGTGTGTGTGGGGGTGGGTGGTTGTGAATGTATATGTGTATGTATATATGTATATATAAATATATTTGTGCAAAACTATAACGTGCTTGGGGGAGATGAGGGAATGAAAGGGAGAAAAAAATAAAGTTTTTTTTTTAAAGTTCCCAGCAGAGAACAAAATAACCTATAAGGAAGCAAAGAAAAGATGGATCCTCATGAATATAATTTCTTCTATTATTATATATACTTACTTGAAATGGAAACTTATTGTTATATAATTTGAATCCTCCCTGATATTCTGCTGATTATATGACAATGTTCTGTTCTGTTTTGTTTTTATTTTCATTTTTTGTCTTTTTTTCTATTCTGCTTTTTTTTTGTATTCATTGCAATAAATACTTTTTTTTTTAATAAAAGGGGCTTCTAACTCTCTATTGGGTTTCCTTTCTGGTATCTTTGAGTAATAATCATCCACCTTCTGTTTGAATATTACATAAGTCCTAATATGGAGTCAAAATGAACAGATGAATAAATAAATTAAAAAAAAAAAAAGCAAGCTTAGTATGTGCCAGGCAATAAGCTACAGGTCAAACTTGTGATATACTCACCACTTGCCTGACATAGTAAGTGTCTAATAAATACTTGTGAATCCCATTTAATACTCCCAACAACCATGTGAGGTGGTTAGTACAGGTTTTGTTGGCCCCATTCTACAGGTAAGGAAACAGAGCTCCAAAGCTAGTAAGTGACAGAGGCAGGATTCAGACTCAGATTTCTGCCAACTCCAAGTCTGGAGAACACAATTATGTCCTAGATGTGGCTATTTATCTAAATCCGTGTGTGTGTGTGTGTGTGTGTGTGTGTGTGTGTGTGTGTGGGTGTGGGTGTGTGTGTGTGTGGGTGTGGGTGTGGGTGGGTGTGGGTGTGGGTGTGTGAAGGTACAAAATTATCAAAATCATGTGATTTTGGATTGTTCAAATGGCAGCAGTGGACTAAAGATTTAACCATCCAAAATTATTCCAATTTGTTCCTGGGACTTTTGTGACTTAAAGTATATTTAAGATAATGATTAAAAAAGAAAAAGTGAGTGAAATTAAAGCCACCAGAATGAAATGACATTTTCATAATGTAAATACAAAGGCCAAAGTAAAGCAAATCATAATAAAATGGGAGGTTTTCAATGAAGCCAGTGTATTCCACATGACTCCACAGACTTTGGAAGTGCAAATTTCTGGTGGCACCCAAGCCCCAGCATATGCATTATGTGGCTGGACCAATGTCCACCCTGGCTGTATTCCTGCTTGAATTTGCTCAGAAGTATAGCTCTCCCCACCTGGAAGCACACTCTGCCCATCCATGTTCTACCAGCTCAGCCTCTAGGTGTGTCCTGGAATGTAGATCTGGAAGGACTCTGAAGATTATAATTGTGTATACTCTTATCCTTCACATTGATGAGATTAGATTCAGGGAACCAAAATGTTGAGATTACAGTTCCTGGTGGTCAGGGAGTTAAATGATGAAAAAGGGCTTCCTTGTCAACATGAATGAGTCTAGCTTCCCCATCTCGATTATAATTTCCTTTTGGGTGGAATCACCCATATACTTTTTATTTGTCTCAGCATATGATAGCCCCACTCAAAAGAAAAAGACTACTCAAAAATAATATTTTCCCAAATATCTCTTATGAATTCACATGATAAGGTGCTGCAGTCAGTACACACAGATTTGTAGCCTTCAATCTGCCTCCTCTCACTTTATGTGGTACCCAATGGGAACGCAGATATTTGAATGAAATTATTTTAATGCATCGAAAGACAGTTTTAATATATATTATATATATTATATAATATTACATATTATATAATATATATTATATATTAATATATATTATATAATATATTATATTATATATATTATATAATATATAATATATTATATTATATATATTATATATTATATTATATATATTATATATATTATATTATATATATTATTATATTATATTATATTATATTATATTATATTATATTATATTATATTATATTATATTATATTATATTATATTATATTATATTATATTATATTATATTATATTATATTATATTATATTATGTTATATATAGATTTAATATAGATTAATTTTAATGTGGTAATGGCAAATATCAGAATGGAGATTTAGTGACTGTTGATTACCTGAACCCCACTTATTTTTGTAAGATGACAAAGTGTTAACTAGGAGCAAAAGGATTCAGCTCCATTTGAGTGAGGGAATCTGGTTATCTCTTGAGGAACTTGTATGAAAGAAAAATAGTGGAGACGTTGCCAGGGTCTGGCAGTGGAGAGGAAGGGGACACCTAGAACTGAGCCAGAAAGGATAGGCAGTCAACAGGGAGCAGAAGATTGGAGAAAGAAAAGAGGCAAAAAAGGAGATGTTAAGAGGACCACTGGTTCTATAGGCATCTTGGAGCAAAAGATGTCAGCTGAGGTCGCCAGTTGTACCAACTTCTTCAAAAACAGAAGGTAGTTCCAAAGCAGATCTGTTCTTTTTCCAATTTCCCCTTCCTTGTGCTTGATTATTAATAGATTGTAACAGACATAAACACAGTTTCTTCTTTATCTAAATTTCCCTGGTAATCTGAATTTTGTCTTAACCATAAAGGAGTCAAGGGTTAGTAAAAGACAAATATAAGTGGAAATTAAGGCAGAGAGCCAAACTTCTGCTCAAATGTTAGAAATTTTCCTAACAGGGCTTGCAGTGAAGTTATCCCTAGCTTTTCTTTTTGACAGAAACTCACTAAAACAGCAGAAGAGGTAATTGCTCAGAACTGGGAAGTGGCTGTATTATCTGTAAGCCTAAAAGAGCTAATTTTGGTGTCAAAAGTTTACATTGAGGCTCTCTTCAACAATGAAATGATTCAAGCCAGTTCCAATGGCCTTGTGATGGGGAGATCCATCTACACTCAGAGAAAGGGTCTGTGGTAACTGAGTGTGGATCACAACATAGCATTTTCGCTCTTTTTGTTGTTGTTTGTTTTAATTTTGTTTTCTTTTTCATTTTTTTTTTTTGCCTTTTTGATCTGATTTTTCTTGTGCAGCATAATTGTGGAAATATGTATAGAAGAATTGCACATGATTAACATATATTGGATTACTTGCTGTCTAGAGATGGGAGTGGGAGGAAGGGAAAAATTTAGAACTCAAGATTTTGTAAGGGTGAATGTTGAAAATAATCCATGTATATATTTTGAAAATAAAAAACGTTAATTAAAAAAAAGTTTACCTTGGAATTGCCCTATTTGGGTGTCTCCTTTTGAAGGCCCCCCTCTAGTCTCCTTTGTATATTTTGTTGACATTTCTTTCTTTTTACTTAAATTACCACTTTTTTTTCTCATTGTATACTCCTCACTTTCTACCCCTCCCCACATAAAATGCTGTCTCTTGTAACCAAAATATAGTCAAGCAAAACAAAGTTGTGCTTGAAATGGATGTGTTAAGAAACAAGCATCTCTTTTTGCTTTTGCCATTTTGCCTGAACCCCCCACCAAGAAATGGGAGACAAACTTGATTATCTGGCCAGAGCTAAAATTGGCCATTGCATTGATCAGTCTTAAATCCTTCAAAGTTGCTTACCTTTTTGATGTTGCTATTATATGAATTGTTCTCCTGATTCTGCTCACTTCATTCTCCATCAATCCATATAAATTTCCTGAGGTTTCTCTATAATTCCTTTCATCAATTCTTACGACACAATAATATTCCTACATTCATATACAATTTGTATATAGTCATTCTACAGTTGATGAGCACCCACTTAAATTCCAGTTCTTTTCTATGAAAAAAATTTCTGCTACAAATATTTTATACATTTGGATCCTTCTGTCTTTGACCTCTTTGGAATATATACTTTGTAACGAGGTAGTGCAGTGGATAGAGTTTGGAGCCTGGGGTCTGGAAGACTTGAAGGCAAATTTTGCCTCAAATACCTACTAGATCTCTGTCAAATCATGCTCAGTTTCCTCATCTGCAAAATGGGATAATAATAGCATTTACCTGACAGAGATATTGTGAAAATCGAATAAGATAATAATTGTAATGTGCTTAGCGTAGTACCTGGCATACAAATAAGTACAGATATAAATGTTAGCCATTATCATAGTTAGTGACATCACTGGGTTAGTGATTTTGAGATATAGTCCCAAATTGTTTCCCAGAACGATTGGAACAATTCATAGTTCCATAGATAATGCATTAGTGTCTCTGTTTCCCCACAACCCCTCCAATAATGGTGATTTTCTTTTTTGTCATCTTTGCCAATATAATGGATGTGAAATGGAACTTTAAAGTTATTTTAGTTTGAATTTCTCTTATTGTATTATTTTTTAATATGATTATCAATAATAGCTTGGATTTCTTTTCTACAGAGCTCTGTTCATTTGACTGTTTTGAGGAATGGCTCCTCTTTCTTACATGTAGCCATGGATTCTCTCTATATTTTGGATATCAGATCTTTATCAGAGAAATTTGCTGTGAAGATTTCCTCTTACACAGAGAGTTTACTGTTTCCATTCTAATTCTAACTGCCTTGCATCATTTGAAGGGTATTGTTACATGCAGTAGGATGATCTCCCAGATCTCCCCAGACTGCTTTCCAATTCTCTCAGCACTTCATGTTAAATTTTTGTTCCAAGTACTCACCCTAGTAGCAAATAATCTTTATAATGATGTACGTTTCTATTTATTTTGGTAGAGAGGGTTTTGTACTTGCATTCATGTAACTTCTGTGGACATCTTGGTAAAGAAAGTATTGCAATTAATACCTGGAATTATAATAATATTCTGTACATTCTGGAGTGATTTTAATGGCATTTCTTATTCCATTTCTTTTCACCAGATTTTGGTGATAATATAGAGTAAGGCTAGGGATTCTGTGCATCTCTTTTACTTCCTGCTACTTTATTGCCATTATTAGAGGGCTTTTTCTATTTTTTAGTGGAATCTCTAAAGTTCTCTAATTAAACCATCATATCCTCTGCCATTAAAATAGCGCTTTCAGAAGATCTAATCCATTTCCAATTGATCAATGATGGACAGAATCAGCTACACCCAGAGCAGGAACACTGGGAAATGAATGTGAACTGTTTGCATTTTTGTTGTTCCTCCCAGGTTGTTTTTACCTTCTGAATCCAATTCTTCCTTTGCAACAAGAGAATTGTTCGTTCTGCACACATATATTGTATCTAGGATATACTATAACACATTTAACATGTATGGGACTGCCTGCCATCTAGGGGGTGGAGGGAAGGAGGGGAAAAATTCAGAACAGAAGGGAGTACAAGGGATAATGTAAAAAAAATTACCTATGCTTATGTTCTGTCAAAAAAAAGTTATAATTATAAAAATTAATAATAAAATAAAGTAAAAAAAAAAAAAAAGAACATTGTACACAGCAAAATAAAATAGCGCCTTTACTTCTTCTCAGTCTACACTTATTCTTATTCTTTTCCTGTCTTATTGCCCAGGCTAGTATTTCTAGAATCACGGGTGTCGGTGAACAACTTGAATTCAGCCTGGATCTCGTCGGGAGCTCACGCGGCCAGTTAGCTGTGCTCCTGAAACTGCCTCTCCCTTTGGCTTTCCTCCTGCCTCGCTTGGAATAAGGGACGTGGAGTTACACCGAGGGGAGCGTGGAACATAGAACATCAGAAAGACGACGGATGGAGCACTCTGACTGCGAACGTAGGATTTAAGGTCTCAGACCCCCTCCCCCCCCCCAGTTTGGAAATGGGCTCGGAAAGTCACTTACCTCGGGCTTTCCGGCCCCCTCCCCCCGCTTCCACTTCAGAAACGGGCTGGAAGGCCCAGCCTTTCCTTCTCCGCACCTTGGACAGCTCAGGAGCTTCCTCCTCTCCCACAACCCCCGAGATCAAATCTCCCACGCGCGGAGTCCCCCAGACGGAGCCGGGGCTCTGCGGGGCCGAGGCTGATTTTGCCTCATTTTGGCTCTCGGCACCCGGCCCACAATGAGCACTTAATAAACGGCCTTGGACCACAGCCTTCTTGGCCCCGGGTGCCAGGTGCGTGTGTACAGTAGTGTAGCCACTCTTACACCGTATATCGTATGTACGTAGAGCGGTGTGGGCAGGGGTCAGAGCCTGACACGGATTGTGGGGGTTTGGAGGGGGGTGTTTTGTTTTGAGGCAGAAGTAAGTGACTTGCCCAGGGTCACATAACCAGGAAGTGTTA